>NW_027667701.1:0-197646 GCF_963924665.1 Micromys minutus | reverse complement strand
TATTTTGGAGCAAAAATGCAGAAAATCAACATTTATTTGGAGCAAAATTGCAGAAACTCCTCTTATTTTTGGGAAAAAAGGCAAAAATTCTCCTTATTTTGGGGCAAAAGGCAGAAATTTCCCTTATTTTTGGGCAAAATTGCAGAAATTTCCCTTATCATGGGACAAAAATCCAGAAATTTCCCTTATTTCAGGTCAAAAAGGCAGAAAGTCCGCTAATTTGGGGGCAAATTCCAGAAATTACCCTAATTATAGGGAAAAAGCCTGAAATTCCCCTTTTTTGAGCAAAAATGCAGAAATTTCCCTTAATTTAGGGCAAAAATGGAGATTTTTCCTTTTATTTGGGGCCAAAAGGCAGAAATTTCCTTTATTTTGTTGCAAAAGTATAGAAATTTAACTTATTTTAGGATAATATTGCAGAATTTTCCCTTATTTTGTGGCAAAAATGAAGAAATTTCCATTATTTTGAGGTAAAAACGCAGAAATTCCCATTATTTTGGAACAAAATTGAAAAAATTTTCCATATTTTGAGGCAAAAATGCAGTAATGCTTCTAATTTTGGGGCAAAATTCAGAAATTCCACTGATTTTGGTGCAAAAAGGCAGAAATTCCACTTATTTTGCGGCAAAAATTCAGAAATTTCCTTTTTTTGGGTCAAAAAAGCAGAAATTTTTTTTATTTTGAGGCAAATTGCAGAAATTTCCCTTATTTTCGGGCAAAAATTCTGTAATGCTTCTAATTTTGGGGCAAAAATGAGAAATTCCATTAATTTGGGGCAAAAATGAAGAAATTCCCTTAATTGTGGGCAAAATTGCAGAAATTTCCCTTTTTTGGGACAAAATTGCAGAAATTTCCATTATTTTTGGGCAAAATTGCAGAAATTTCCCTTATCTTGTTGCCAAAATACAAAAATTCCTTTTATTTCAGGTCAAAAAGGCAGAAATTACGCTTTCTTGAGGGCAAATTTTAGAAATTACCCTTATTTTAGAGAAAAAGCCTGAAATTCCTCTTATTTTGTGCCAAAAAAGCAGAAATTCTTCTTATTTTAGAGCAAAAAAGCAGAAATTCCACATAATTTTGGGCAAAAATGCAGAAATTTCCCATATTTAGGGGCAAAAACACAGTTATGCCCCTAACTTTGGAGCAAAAAGGCGGAAATTCCCCTAATTTGGGGGTAAAAATGTAGAAACTCCCATTATTTTTGGGCAAAAATGCTGAAATTCTTCTTATTTTGGAGCAAAAATGCAGAAATTCCGCTTATTTCAGGTCAAAAAGGCAGAAATTCCGCTAATTTGGGGGCAAATTGCAGAAATTAAACTTAATTTAGGGAAAAAGACTTAAATTCCCCTTAATTTGTGCCTTAAAGGCAGAAATTTTTATTTTAGGGCAAAAATACAGAAATTCCACTTAATTTTGAGCAAAAATGCAGAAATTTTCCTTAATTTGTGGAAAAATGCAGAAATTTCCCTTATTTTTGGCCAAATAGGCAGAAATTTCTTTTATTTTGAGGCAAAAGCTTAGAAATTTAACTTATTTTAGGATAAAATTGCAGAAACTTTCCTTATTTATTAGCAAAAATGCAGAAATTTCCATAATTGTGGGGTAAAATGGAACTAATTTCCCTTATATTGTAACAAAATTGCAGAAATTTCCCATATTTTGGGGCAAAAATGCAGTAATGCTTCTAATTTTGGGGCAAAATTCAGAAATTTCACTAATTTTGGGGCAAAATTTAGAAATTTCACTAATTTTGGGGCAAAAAGGCAGAAATTCCTATTATTTTGGGGCAAAATGCAGAAATTCCTTTTATTTGGGGGCAAAAAGGCAGAAATTCTCCTCATTTTGGGTCAAAAAGGCAGAAATTTTCCTTATTTTTATGCAAAATTGCAGAAATTTCCCTTATCATGGGAAAAAAATCCAGAAATTCCCCTGATTTTAGGTCCAAAAGGCAGAAATTCCCCTAATTTGGAAGCAAATTGCAGATATTAAACTTATTTAAGGGAAGAAGACTGAAATTCCCCTTATTTTGTGCCAAAAAAGCAGAAATTCTATTTATTTTAGGGCAAAAAGGCAGAAATTCCAATTAATTTTGGGGAAAATTAAGAAATTTCCCTTATTATGGGGCAAAAACAAAGTAATGCCTCTCATTTTGCGGAAAATGCAGAAATTCCCCTAATTTTGGAAAAAAAATTTCAGAAATTCCCTATATTTTGAAGCAAAAATGCAGAAATTTTCCTTAATTCAGGGCAAAAATGCAGAAATTTTCCTTATTTTGGGGCAATAATGCAGAAATTTCTTTTATTTTAGGGCAAAAATACAGAAATTACCCTTATTTAAGGCAAAAAAACTAAATTCCCCTTATTTTAGGGCAAAAAAACAGAAATTCCCCTTATTTTAGGGCAAAAAGTAAGAAATTCTCCATTTTTGGGAAGCAAAAATGCAAAATTTCCCTTAGTTTGTGGCAAAAATGCAGATTTTTCCCTCATTTGGGGCCAAAAATGCAAAAATTTCCTTTATTTTTGTGCAAAAGTATAGAAATTAAACTTATTTTAAAATAATATTGCAGAAATTTTCCTTATTTTGTGGCAAAAATGAAGAAATTCCCATTATTTTGCAATAAAAAGGCAGAAATTCCCGTTATTTTGGAACAAAATTGCAGAAATTTCTTATATTTTGGGACAAAAATGCAGTAATGCTTCTAATTTTGGGGAAAAATTAGGAAATTCCACTAATTTTTGGGCAAAAAGGCAAAAATTCCACTTATTTTGCGGCAAAAATTCAGAAATTTCCATTTTTTGGGTCAAAAAGGCAGAAATTTTCTTTATTTTGAGGCAAATTGCAGAAATTTCTCTTATTTTGGGGCAAACATTCTGTAATGCTTCTAATTTCTGGGCAAAAATCAGAAATTCCATTAATTTTGAGGCAAAAAAGCAGAAATTCCCCTTATTGTGGAACAAAATTGCTGAAATTTATCTTTTTTGGAACAAAATTGCAGAAATTTCTCTTATTTTTGGGCAAAATTGCAGAAATTTCCTTTATCTTGTGGCTAAAATACAGAAATTCCTTTTTTTTCAGGTCAAAAAGGCAGAAATTACGCTTTCTTGGGGGCAAATTTTAGAAATTACCATTATTTTAGAGAAAAACCTGAAATTCATCTTATTTTGTGACAAAAAGGCAGAAATTCTTCTTATTTTAGAGCAAAAAGGCAGAAATTCCACATAATTTTGGGCAAAAATGCAGAAATTACTTTTATTTTGAGGTAAAACACAGTAATGCCCCTAATTTTGGAGCAAAAATGCAGAAATTCCTCTAATTTTGGGGTAAAAAGGCAGATATTCCACTTATTTTGGGGCAAAAATGCTGAAATTCCCCTTACTTTGGTGCAAAATGCAGAAATTTTTCTTATTTTAGGACAAAAAGAGAGAATTTCTCTTTATTTTAGGCCAAAAATACAGAAATTACCCTTATATTAGGCCAAAAAGACTAAATTCCCCTTATTTTGGGGCAAAAAGGCAGAAATTCCCTTTATTTTAGGGAAAAAAGGCAGAAATTCCCGTTAATTTTGGGCAAAAATGCTAAATTTTCTTTAATTTGTGGCAAAAATGCAGAAATTTCTCTTATTTTTGGCCAAATAGGCAGAAATTTTTTATATTTTGTGGCAAAAGGTTAGAAATTTAACTTATTTTAGTATAAAATTGCACAAACTTCCCTTATTTTGTAGCAAAAATGCAGAAATTCCCATTATTTTCGGGTAAAAAGGAAGAAATTACCCTTATTTTGGAACAAAATTGCAGAAATTTCCCATATTTTGGGGCAAAAATGCAGTAATGCTTCTAAATTTAGGGCAAATATCAGAAATTTCACTAATTTTGGAGCAAAATACAGAAATTTCACTAATTTTGGGGCAAAAAGGCAGAAATTGCTATTATTTTGGGGCAAAAATGCAGAAATTTCTTTTATTTGGGGGCAAAAAGCAGAAATTCTCCTTATTTGGGGCAAAAAGTCAGAAATTTCACTTATTTTTGGGCAAAATTGCAGAAATTTCCCTTATCATGGGACAAAAATCCAGAAATTCTCCTCATTTTAGGTCAAAAAGGCAGAAATTCCGCTAATTTGAGGGCCAATTGCAGATATTAAACTTATTTAAGGGAAGGAGACTGAAATTCCCCTTATTTTGTGCCAAAAAAAGCAGAAATTCTTCTTATTTTAGGGCAAAAAGGCAGAAATTCCAATTAATTTTGGGGAAAAATGCAGAAATTTAACGTATTTTGGGGCAAAAACACAGTAATGCCCCTAATTTTGCGGCAAAAATGCAGAAATTCCCCTAATTTTGGGTCAAAGGCAGAAATTCCCCTTATTTTGGACTAAAATTGCTGAAATTTCCCTTTTTTGGAACAAAATTACAGAAATTTCTCTTATTTTGGGGCAAAAAGACAAAAATTCTCCTTATTTTGGGGCAAATATCAGAAATTTCACTAATTTTGGGGCAAAATTCAGAAATTGCACTAATTTTGGGGCAAAAAGGTAGAAAATCCACTTATTTTGCGGCAAAAATTCAGAAATTTCCTTTTTTTGGGTCAAAAAGGCAGAAATTTCTCTATTTTGAGGCAAATTGCAGAAATTTCCCTTATTTTAGGGCAAAAATGCAGTAATGCTTCTAATTTTGGGGAGAAATTAGGAAATTCCACTAATTTTGGGGCAAAAAGGCCGAAATTCCCCTTTTTTTGTGGCAAAAATTCAGAAATTTCCATTTTTTGGGTCAAAAAGGCTGAAATTTTCTTTATTTTGATGCAAATTGCAAAAATTTCCCTTATTTTAGGACAAAAATTCTGTAATGCTCCTAATTTTGGGGCAAAAATCAGATATTCCATTAATTTTGAGGCAAAAAGGCAGAAATTTTCTTTATTGTGGAGCAAAATTGCTGAAATTTCCCTTTTTTTAGACAAAATTGCAGAAATTTGCCTTATTTTTGGGCAAAATTGAAGAAATTTCCCTTATCTTGTAACCAAAATACAGAAATTTTTTTTATTTCAGGACAAAAAGGCAGAAATTACGCTTTCTTGGAGGCAAATGTTAGAAATTACCCTTATTTTAAAGAAAAAGCCTGAAATTCCTTTTATTTTGTGACAAAAAGGCAGAAATTCTTCTTATTTTAGAGCAAAAAGGCAGAAATTCCACATAATTTTGGGCAAAAATGCAGAAATTTCTTTTATTTTGAAGTAAAACACAGTAATGCCCCTAATTTTAGAGCAAAAAGGCGGAAATTCCCCTAATTTTGTGGTAAAAAGGCAGAAATTCCCCTTATTTTGGGGCAAAAATGCTGAAATTCCCCTTATTTTGGAGACAAAATGCAGAAATTTTTTTTTGTTTTAGGGCAAAAAGACAGAATTTCTTATTATTTTAGGCCAAAAATACAGAAATTACCCTTATATTATGCCAAAATGACTAAATTCCCCTTAATTTGGTGCAAAAAGGCAGAAATTCCCCTTATTTTAAGGCAAAAAGTAATAAATTCCCATTAATTTTGGGCAAAAATGCAGAAATTTTCTTTAAATTGTGGCAAAAATGCAGGAATTTCTCTTATTTTTGGCCAAATAGGCAGAAATTTCTCTTTTTGAGGCAAACGGTTAGAAATTTAACTTATTTAAGGATAAAATTGCAGAAACTTCCCTAATTTTGTAGCAAAAATGCAGAAATTCCCATTATTTTGGGGTAAAAAGTAAGAAATTTCTCTTATTTTAGAACAAAATTGCAGAAATTTCCCATAATTTGGGGCAAAAATGCAGTAATGCTTCTAATTTTGGGGCAAAATTCAGAAATTCCACTGATTTTGGTGCAAAAAGGAAGAAATTCCACTTATTTTGCGGCAAAAATTCAGAAATTTCCCTTTTTTGGGTCAAAAAAGTAGAAATTTTTTTTTATTTTGAGGCAAATTGCAGAAATTTCCGTTATTTTGGGGCAAAAATTCTTTAATGCTTCTAATTTTGGGGCAAAAATGAGAAATTCCATTAATTTTGGGGCAAAAAGGAAGAAATTCCCCTTATTGTGGGCAAAATTGAAGAAATTTCCCTTTTTTGGGACAAAATTGCAGAAATTTCCCTTATTTTTTGGCAAAATTGCGGAAATTTCCCTTATCTTGTTGCCAAAATACAGAAATTCCTTTTATTTCAAGTCAAAAAGGCAGAAATTACGCGTTCTTGAGGGCAAATTTTAGAAATTACCCTTATTTTAGAGAAAAAACCTGAAATTCCTCTTATTTTGTGCCAAAAAGGCAAAAATTCTTCTTATTTTAGAGCAAAAAGGCAGAAATTCCACATAATTTTGGGCAAAAATGCAGAAATTTCCCTTATTTTGGGGCAAAAACACAGTAATGCCCCTAACTTTGGAGCAAAAAGGCAGAAATTCCCCTAATTTGGGGGTAAAAATGCAGAAATTCCCATTATTTTTGGGCAAAAATGCAGAAATTCCCCTTATTTTGGAGCAAACATGCAGAAATTCCGCTTATTTCAGGTCAAAAGGCAGAAATTCCGCTAATTTGGGGGCAAATTGCAGAAATTAAACTTAATTTAGGGAAAAAGAATGAAATTCCCCTTAATTTGTGCCTTAAAGGCAGAAATTCTTATTTTAGGGCAAAAATACAGAAATTCCACTTAATTTTGAGCAAAAATACAGAAATTTTCCTTAATTTGTGGAAAAATGCAGAAATTTCCCTTATTTTTGGACAAATAGGCAGAAATTTCTTTTATTTTGAGGCAAAAGCTTAGAAATTTAACGTATTTAAGGATAAAATTGCAGAAACTTTCCTTATTTTGGAGCAAAAATGCAGAAATTCCCATAATTTTGGGGGAAAAAGGAACTAATTTCCCTTATATTGTAACAAAATTGCAGAAATTTCCCATATTTTGGGGCAAAAATGCAGTAATGCTTCTAATTTTGGGGCAAAATTCAGAAATTCCACTGATTTTGGTGCAAAAAGGAAGAAATTCCACTTATTTTGCGGCAAAAATTCAGAAATTTCCATTTTTTGGGTCAAAAAAGTAGAATTTTTTTTTTATTTTGAGGCAAATTGCAGAAATTTCCGTTATTTTGGGGCAAAAATTCTTTAATGCTTCTAATTTTGGGGCAAAAATGAGAAATTCCATTAATTTTGGGGCAAAAAGGAAGAAATTCCCCTTATTGTGGGCAAAATTGAAGAAATTTCCCTTTTTTGGGACAAAATTGCAGAAATTTCCCTTATTTTTTGGCAAAATTGCGGAAATTTCCCTTATCTTGTTGCCAAAATACAGAAATTCCTTTTATTTCAGGTCAAAAAGGCAGAAATTACGCGTTCTTGAGGGCAAATTTTAGAAATTACCCTTATTTTAGAGAAAAAACCTGAAATTCCTCTTATTTTGTGCCAAAAAGGCAAAAATTCTTCTTATTTTAGAGCAAAAAGGCAGAAATTCCACATAATTTTGGGCAAAAATGCAGAAATTTCCCTTATTTTGGGGCAAAAACACAGTAATGCCCCTAACTTTGGAGCAAAAAGGCAGAAATTCCCCTAATTTGGGGGTAAAAATGCAGAAATTCCCATTATTTTTGGGCAAAAATGCAGAAATTCCCCTTATTTTGGAGCAAACATGCAGAAATTCCGCTTATTTCAGGTCAAAAGGCAGAAATTCCGCTAATTTGGGGGCAAATTGCAGAAATTAAACTTAATTTAGGGAAAAAGAATGAAATTCCCCTTAATTTGTGCCTTAAAGGCAGAAATTCTTATTTTAGGGCAAAAATACAGAAATTCCACTTAATTTTGAGCAAAAATACAGAAATTTTCCTTAATTTGTGGAAAAATGCAGAAATTTCCCTTATTTTTGGACAAATAGGCAGAAATTTCTTTTATTTTGAGGCAAAAGCTTAGAAATTTAACGTATTTAAGGATAAAATTGCAGAAACTTTCCTTATTTTGGAGCAAAAATGCAGAAATTCCCATAATTTTGGGGGAAAAAGGAACTAATTTCCCTTATATTGTAACAAAATTGCAGAAATTTCCCATATTTTGGGGCAAAAATGCAGTAATGCTTCTAATTTTGGGGCAAAATTCAGAAATTTCACTAATTTTGGGGCAAAATTCAGAAATTTCACTAATTTTGGGGCAAAAAGGCAGAAATTCCTATTACTTTGGGGCAAAATGCAGAAATTCCTTTTATTTGGGGCCAAAAAGGCAGAAATTCTCCTCATTTTGGGGCAAAAAGGCAGAAATTTCCCTTATTTTTGTGCAAAATTGCAGAAATTTCCCTCATCATGGGACAAAAATCCAGAAATTCCTCTCATTTTAGGTCAAAGTGGCAGAAATTCAGCTAATTTGGAAGCAAATTGCAGATATTAAACTTATTTAAGGGAAGAAGACTGAAATTCCCCTTATTTTGTGCCAAAAAAGCAGAAATTCTATTTATTTTAGGGCAAAAAGGCAGAAATTCCAATTAATTTTGGGGAAAAATTAAGAAATTTCACTTATTATGGGGCAAAAACAAAGTAATGCCTCTCATTTTGCGGCAAAAATGCAGAAATTTCCCTAATTTTGGGGCAATAGGAAGAAATTTCCCAAATTGTGGGGCAAAATTGCTGAAATTTCCCTTTTTTGCGACAAAATTGAAGAAATTTTCCTTATTTCGGGTCAAAATGGCAGAAATACCGCATATTTGGTTTCAAAAATGCGGAAATTACCCTTATTTCAGGGCAAAAACACTGAAATTCCCCCTTTTTTGCACCAAAAAGGAGGAAATTCCCCTTATTTTGGGGCAAAAATGCAGATATTCCCCTTATTTTGGAACAAAATTGCAGAAATTCCCCTTTTTTTGTTTCAAAAAGGCAGAAATTCCCTTTATTTTGGAGCAAAAATGCAAAAGATTCCCTTATTTTTGTGCAAAATTGCATAAATTTCCCTTATTATAGGGCAAAAAGGCAGAAATTCCCCTAATTATAGGGCAAAATTGCAGAAATTTCCCTTATTTTGGGGCAAAATTGCAGAAATTTCCATTATTTTAGGGTAAAATTGCAGCAATTTCCCTATGTTGTTGCAAAAATGCATAAATTCCCCTAATTTTGGAAAAAAATTGCAGAAATTCCCCTTATTTTGGAGCAAAAATGCAGAAATTTTTCTTAATTCAGGGCAAAAATACAGACATACCCCTTATTTTGGGGCAAAAATGCAGAAATTTCTCTTATTTTAGGGCAAAAATACAGAAATTACCCTTATTTAAGGCAAAAAACTAAATTCCCCTTATTTTGGGGCAAAAAGGCAGAAATTCCCATTATTTTAGGGCAAAAAGTCAGAAATTCCCCTTTTTTGGGGGCAAAAATGCAGAAATTTCCCTTAATTTGGGACAAAAATGCAGATTTTTTCTTTATTTAGGGCCAAAAAGTCAGAAATTTCCCTTATTATGGTGCAAGATATAGAAATTTAGTTATTTTAAAATAATATTGCAGAAATTTTCCTTATTTTGTGGCAAAAATGAAGAAATTCCCATTATTTTGCAATAAAAAGGCAGAAATTCCCTTTATTTTGGAACAAAATTGAAAAAATTTCCTATATTTTGGGGCAAAAATGCAGTAATGCTTCTAATTTTGGGGCAAAATTAGGAAATTCCACTAATTTTGGGGCAAAAAGGCAGAAATTCCACTTATTTTGCAGCAAAAATTCAGAAATTTCCATTTTTTTGGGTCAAAAAGGCAGAAATTTTCTTTATTTTGAGGCAAATTGCAGAAATTTCCCATATTTTGGAGTAACAATTATGTAATGCTTTTAATTTTGGGGCAAAAATCAGAAATTCCATTAATTTTGGGGCAAAAAGGCAGAAATTCAGGTTATTGTGGAGCAAAATTGCTGAAATTTCTTTTTTTTGTGACAAAATTGCAGAAATTTCCCTTATCTTGTTGCCAAAATACAGAAATTCCTTTTATTTCAGGTCAAAAAGGCAGAAATTACGCTTTCTTGAGGGCAAATTTTAGAAATTACCTTTATTTTAGAGAAAAAGCCTGAAATTCCTCTTATTTTGTGCCAAAAAAGCAGAAATTCTTCTTATTTTAGAACAAAAAGGCAGAAATTCCACATAATTTTGGGCAAAAATGCAAAAATTTCCCTTGTTTTGGGGCAAAAACACAATAATGACCCTAATTTTGGAGCAAAAAGGCAGAAATTCCCCTAATTTGGGGGTAAAAGTGCAGAAATTCCCCTTATTTTTAGGCAAAAATCCTGAAATTCCCCTTATTTTGGAGCAAAAATGCAGAAATACCCCTTATTTCAGGACAAAAAGGCAGAAATTCCGCTAATTTGGGGGCAAATTGCAGAAATTAAACTTAATTTAGGGAAAAAGCCTGAAATTCCCCGTATTTTGTGCCTTAAAGGCAGAAATTCTTATTTTAGGGCAAAAATACAGAAATTCCACTTAATTTTGAGCAAAAATGCAGAAATTTTCATTAATTTGTGGAAAAATGCAGAAATTTCCCTTAATTTTTGCAAAATAGGCAGAAATTTCTTTTATTTTGAGATGAAAGCTTAGAAATTTAACTTATTTTAGGATAAAATTGCAGAAACTTTCCTTATTTTGTAGCAAAAATGCAGAAATTTCCATTATTTTGGGGTAAATGAAACTAATTTCCCTTATTTTGTAACAAAATTGCAGAAATTTCCCATATTTTGGGGCAAACATTCTGTAATGCTTCTAATTTCTGGGCAAAAATCAGAAATTCCATTAATTTTGAGGCAAAAAAGCAGAAATTCCTCTTATTGTCGAGCAAAATTGCTGAAATTTCCCTTTTTTGGAACAAAATTGCAGAAATTTCCCTTATTTTTGGGCAAAATTGCAGAAATTTCCCTTATCTTGTGGCTAAAATACAGAAATTCCTTTTTTTTCAGGTCAAAAGGGCAGAAATTATGCTTCCTTGGGGGCAAATTTTAGAAATTACCTTTATTTTAGAGAAAAAGCCTGAAATTCATCTTATTTTGTGACAAAAAGGCAGAAATTCTTCTTATTTTAGAGCAAAAAGACAGAAATTCCACATAATTATGGGCAAAAATGCAGAAATTTCCCTTATTTTGAGGTAAAACACAGTAATGCCCCTAATTTTGGAGCAAAAATGCAGAAATTCCCCTAATTTTGGGGTAAAAAGGCAGAAATTCCACTTATTTTGGGGCAAAAATGCTGAAATTCCCCTTATTTTGGAGCAAAATGCAGAAATTTTTCTTTTTTTAGGGCAAGAAGACAGAATTTCTCTTTATTTTAGGCCAAAAATACAGTAATTACCCTTATATTAGGCAAAAAAGACTAAATTCCCCTTATTTTGGGGCAAAAAGGCAGAAATTCCCCTTATTTTAAGGAAAAAAGGCAGAAATTCCCGTTAATTTTGGGCAAAAATGCAGAAATTTTCCTTAATTTGTGGCAAAAATGCAGAAATTTCTCTTATTTTTGGCCAAATAGGCAGAAATTTTTTATATTTTGAGGCAAAAGGTTAGAAATTTAACTTATTTTAGTATAAAATTGCAGAAACTTCCCTTATTTTGTAGCAAAAATGCAGAAATTCCCATTATTTTGGGGTAAAAAGGAAGAAATTTCCTTTATTTTGGAACAAAATTGCAGAAATTTCCCATATTTTGGGGCAAAAATGCAGTAATGCTTCTAATTTTAGGGCAAATATCAAAAATTTCACTAATTTTGGGGCAAAATTCAGAAATTTCACTAATTTTGGGGCAAAAAGGCAGAAATTCCTATTATTTTGGGGCAAAATGCAGAAATTCCTTTTATTTGGGGGCAAAAAGGCAGAAATTCTCTTCATATTGGGGCAAAAAGGCAGAAATTTCCTTTATTATTGGGCAAAATTGTAGAAATATCCCTTATCATGGGACAAAAATCTAGAAAATCCTCTCGTTTTAGGTCAAAAAAACAGAAATTCCACTAATTTGGGGGCAAATTGCAGAAATTAAAATTATTTAAAGGAAGAAGACTGAAATTCCCCTTATTTTGTGCCAAAAAAGCAGAAATTCTTCTTATTTTTGGGCAAAAAGGCAGAAATTCCAATTAATTTTGGGGAAAAATGCAGAAATTTCCATTATTATGGGGCAAAAACACAGTAATGCCTCTAATTTTGCGGCAAAAATGCAGAAATTCCCCTAATTTTGGGGCAAAAGGCAGAAATTCTCTTTATTGTGGGGCAAAATTGCTGAAATATCCTGTTTTGGGACAAAATTGCACAAATTCCTCTTATTTCGGGTCAAAATGGCAGAAATACCGCATACTTGGTGTCAAAATGCAGAAATTACCCTTATTTTAAGGCAAAAAGACTGAAATTCCCCCTTTTTTGCGCCAAAAAAGAAGGAATTCCCATTATTTTGAGGCAAAAATGCAGAAATTCCCCTTATTTTCGAACAAAATTGCAGAAATTCCCCTTTTTTTGTTTCAAAAAGGCAGAAATTCCCTTTATTTTGGAGCATAAATGCAGAAGATTCCTTTATTTTGGTGCAAAATAGCATAAATTTCCTTTATTATAGGGCAAAAAGGCAGAAATTCCCCTAATTATAGGGCAAAATTGCAGAAATTTCCCTTATTTTGGGGAAAAATTGCAGAAATTCCCAAAATTTTAGGGCAAAATTGCAGAAATTTCCCATATTTTGGTGCAAAATTGCAGAAATTCTTCTAATTTTGGAAAAAAATTGCAGAAATTCCCCTTTTTTTGTTTCAAAAAGGCAGAAATTCCCTTTGTTTTGGAGCAAAAATGCAGAAGATTCCTTTATTTTGGTGCAAAATTGCATAAATTTCCCTTATTATAGGGCAATAAGGCAAAAATTCCTCTAATTATAGGGCAAAATTGCAGAAATTTCCCTTATTTTGGGGCAAAATTGCAGAAATTTCCATAATTTTAGGGCAAAATTGCAGAAATTTTCCGTATTTTAGGACAAAATTGCAGAAATTCCACTAATTTTAGAAAAAATTACAGAAATTTTGTTTATTTTGAAGCAAAAATGCAGAAATTTTCCTTAATTCAGGGCAAAAATACAGAAATTCCCCTTTTTTTGGGAAAAAATGCAGAAATTTCTCTTATTTTAGGGCAAAAATACAGATATTACCCTTATTTAAGGCAAAAAGACTAAATTCCCCCTATTTTGGGGCAAAAAAGCAGAAATTCCTTTTATTTTAGGGCAAAAATTCAGAAAATCCTCTTTTTGGGGGGAAAAATGCAGAAATTTCCCTTAATTTGTGGCAAAAATGCAGATTTTCTCTTTATTTGGGGCCAAAAAGTCAGAAATTTCCCTTATTTTGGTGCAAAAGTATAGAAATTTAACTTATTTTAAAATAATATTGCAGAAATTTCCCTTATTTTGTGGCAAAAATGAAGAAATTCCCATTATTTTGCAATAAAAAGGCAGAAATTCCCTTTATTTTGGAACAAAATTGCAGAAATTTCCTATATTTTCGGGCAAAAATGCAGTAATGCTTCTAATTTTGGGAGAAATTAGGAAATTCCACTAATTTTGGGGCAAAAAGGCCGAAATTCCACTTTTTTTGTGGCAAAAATTCAGAAGTTTCCATTTTTTGGGTCAAAAATGCTGAAATTTTCTTTATTTTGAGGCAAATTGCAGAAATTTCCCTTATTTTGGGGCAAAAATTCTGTAATGCTTCTAATTTTGGAGTAAAAATCAGAAATTCCATTAATTTTGAGGCAAAAAGGCAGAAATTTTCTTTATTGTGGAGCAAAATTGCTGAAATTTCCCTTTTTTTAGACAAAATTGCAGAAATTTCCCTTATTTTTGGGCAAAATTGCAGAAATTTCTCTTATCTTGTGGCCAAAATACAGAAATTCCTTTTATTTCAGGTCAAAAAGGCAGAAATTACGCTTTCTTGGGGGCAAATTTTAGAAATTACCCTTATTTTAGAGAAAAAGCCTGTAATTCCTCTTATTTTGTGACAAAAAGGCAGAAATTCTTCTTAATTTAGAGCAAAAAGGCAGAAATTCCACATAATTTTGGGCAAAAATGCAGAAATTTCTTTTATTTTGAAGTAAAACACAGTAATGCCCCTAATTTTGGAGCAAAAAGGCGGAAATTCCCCTAATTTTGGGGTAAAAAGGCAGAAATTCCCCTTATTTTGGGGTAAAAATGCTGAAATTCCCCTTATATTGGAGCAAAAATGCAGAAATTTTTTTTATTTTAGGGCAAAAAGACAGAATTTCTTCTTATTTTAGGCCAAAAATAGAGAAATTACCCTTATATTATGCCAAAATGACTAAATTCCCCTTATTTTGGGGCAAAAAGGCAGAAATTCCCCTTATTTTAAGGCAAAAAGTAATAAATTCCCATGAATTTTGGGCAAAAATGCAGAAATTTTCCTTAATTTGTGGCAAAAATGCAGGAATTTCTCTTATTTTTGGCCAAATAGGCAGAAATTTCTCTTATTTTGAGGCAAAAGGTTAGAAATTTAACTTATTTAAGGATAAAATTGCAGAAACTTCCCTAATTTTGTAGCAAAAATGCAGAAATTCCTATTATTTTGGGGTAAAAAGGAAGAAATTTCTATTATTTTGGAACAAAATTGCAGAAATTTCCCATAATTTGGGGCAAAAATGCAGTAAAGCTTCTAATTTTGGGGCAAATATCAGAAATTTCACTAATTTTAGGGCAAAATTCAGAAATTTCACTAATTTTGGGGCAAAAAGGAAGAAATTCCTATTATTTTGGGGCAAAAATGCAGAAATTCCTTTTATTTGGGGACAAAAAGGCAGAAATTCTCCTTATTTTGAGGCAAAAAACAGAAATTTCCCTTATTTTTGGGCAAAATTGCAGAAATTTCCCTTATCATGGGACAAAAATCCAGAAATTCCCCTCATTTTAGGTCAAAAAGGCAGAAATTCTGCTAGTTTGGGGGCAAATTGCAGATTTTAAACTTATTTCTAAGAAGAAGACTGAAATTCCCCTTATTTTGTGCCAAAAATGCAGAAATTCTTCATATTTTAGGGCAATAAGGCAGAAATTCCTATTAATTTTGGTGAAAAATGCAGAAATTTCCCGTATTTTGGGGCAAAAACACAGTAATGCCCCTAATTTGGCGGCAAAAATGCAGAAATTCCCCTAATTTTTGGGCAAAAGGCAGAAATTCCCCTTAGTGTGGGGCAAAATTGCTGAAATTTCCTATTTTTGGGACAAAATTGCAGAAATTTCTTTTATTTTGGGGCAAAATTGCAGAATTGACCCTTATTTCGGGTCAAAAAAGCAGAAATACCGCATACTTGGTGTCAAAATGCAGAAATTACCCTTATTTTAGGGCAAAAACTCTGAAATTCCCCCTCTTTTGCACCAAAAATGCAGAAATTCCCTTTATTTTGGGGCAAAAATGCTGAAATTCCCCTTATTTTGGAACAAAATTGTAGAAATTTTTCTTTTTTTCTTTCAAAAAGGCAGAAATTCTCTTTATTTTGGAGCAAAAATGCAAAAAATTTCCTTATTTTGGTGGAAAATTGCATAAATTTCCCTTATTATAGATTAAAAAGGCAGAAATTCCTCTAATGATAGGGCAAAATTGCATAAATTTGCCTTATTTTGGGACAAAAATGCAGAAATTCCCCTAAATTTGGAGCAAAAATGCAGAAATTTCCCTTATTTTCGGGCAATATTGCAGAAATTCCCCTAATTTTGTGTCAAAATTCCAGAATATGCCTTTATTTTGGAGCAAAAATGCAGAAAATCAACATTAATTTGGAGCAAAATTGCCGAAATTCCTCTTATTTTGGGGCAAAAAGGCAAAAATTCTCCTTATTTTGGGGCAAATATCAGAAATTTCACTAATTTTGGGGCAAAATTCAGAAATTCCACTAATTTTGGGGCAAAAAGTCAGAAATTCCACTTATGTTGCGGAAAAAATTCAGAAATTTCCCTTTTTTGGGTCAAAAAGGCAATAATTTCTTTTATTTTGGGCCAAAAATTCTGTAATGCTTCTAATTTTTGGGCAAAAATGAGAAATTACATTAATTTTGGGGCAAAAAGGCAGAAATTCCCTTTATTGTGGGGCAAAAAGGCAGAAATTTCCCTTTTTTGGGACAAAATTGCAGAAATTTCCCTTATCTTGTGGCCAAAATACAGAAATTCCTTTTATTTCAGGTCAAAAAGGCAGAAATTCCACTTTCTTTTGGGCAAATTTTAGAAATTACCCTTATTTGAGAGAAAAAGCCTGAAATTCCTCTTATTTTGTGCCAAAAAGGCAAAGATTCTTTTTATTTTAGAGCAAAAAGGCAGAAATTCATCATAATTTTGGGCAAAAATGCAGAAATTTTCATTATTTTTATGCAAAAACAGAGTAATGCCCCTAATTTTGGAGCAAAAAGGCGGAAATTCCACTAATTTTGGGGTAAAAATGCAGAAATTCCCCTTATTTTGGGGCAAAAATGCTAAAATTCCCCTTATTTTGGAGCAAAAATGCAGAAATTTCTTTTATTTCAGGTCAAAAAGGAAGAAATTCTGCTAATTTGGGGGCAAATTGCAGAAATTAAACTTAATTTAGGGAAAAATGCTGAAATTCCTCTTATTTTGTCCCTTAAAGACAGAAATTCTTATTTTAGGGCAAAAATACAGAAATTCCACTTAATTTTGGGCAAAAATGCATACATTTTCCTTAAATGTAGTAAAAATGCAGAATTTTCCCTTATTTTTGGCCTAATAGGCAGAAATTTCTTTTATTTTGAGGCAAAAGGTTAGAAATTTAACTTATTTTAGGATAAAATTGCAGAAACTTCCCTTATTTTGTAGCAAAAATGCAGAAATTCCCATTATTTTGGGGTAAAAAGGAAGAAATTTCCCTTATTTTGTAACAAAATTGCCGAAATTTCCCATATTTTGGGGCAAAAATGCAGTAATGCTTCTAATTTTGGGGCAAAATTCAGAAATTTCACTAATTTTGGGGCAAAATTCAAATATTTCACTAATTTTAAGGCAAAAAGGCAGAAATTCCTATTATTTTGGGGCAAAAATGCAGAAATTCCTTTTATTTGGGGCAAAAAGGCAGAAATTCTCCTCCTTTTGGGGCAAAAAGGCAGAAATTTTCCTTATTTTTGGGCAAAATTGCAGAAATTTCCCTTATCATGGGTCAAAACCAGAAATTCCCCTCATTTTAGGTCAAAAAGGCAGAAATTCCGCTAATTTTGTGGCAAATTGCAGATATTAAAGTTATTTAAGGGAAGAAGACTGAAATTCCCCTTATTTTGTGCCAAAAAAGCAGAAATCCTTCTTATTTTAGAGCAAAAAGGCAGAAATTCCAATTAATTTTGGGGAAAAATGCAGAAATTTCTCGTATTTTGGGGCAAAAACACAGTAATGCGCCTAATTTTGCAGCAAAAATGCAGAAAATCCCCTAATTTTGGGGCAAAAGGCAGAAATTCCCCTTATTGTGTGGCAAAATTGCTGAAATTTCTTTTTTTTGGAACAAAATTGCAGAAATTTCTCTTATTTTGGGGCAAAAAGGCAAAAATTCTCCTTATTTTGGGAAAAATATCAGAAATTCCACTAATTTTCGGGCAAAAAGGCAGAAATTCCAATTATTTTGCGGCAAAAATTCAGAAATTTCTTTTTTTTGGGTCAAAAAGGCAGAAATTTCCTTTATTTTGAGGCAAATTGCAGAAATTTCCCTTCTTTTGGGGCAAAAATTCTGTAATCCTTCTAATTTTGGGGCAAAAATGAGAAATTTCATTAATTTTGAGGCAAAAAGGCAGAAATTCCCTTTATTGTGGGGCAAAATTGCAGAAATTTCCCATTTTTGGGACAAAATTGCAGAAATTTCTCTTATTTTTGGGCAAAATTGCAGAAATTTCCCTTATCTTGTGGCCAAAATACAGAAATTCCTTATATTTCAGGTCCAAAAGGCAGAAATTACACTTTCTTTTGGGAAAATTTTAGAAATTACCCTTATTTGAGAGAAAAAGCCTGAAATTCCTCTTATTTTGTCCAAAAAGGCAAAAATTCTTTATATTTTACAGCAAAAAGGCAGAAATTCATCATAATTTTGGGCAAAAATGCAGAAATTCCTTTTATTTGGGGCAAAAAGTCAGAAATTCTCATCATTTTGTGGCAAAAAAGCAAAAATTTCCTTTATTATTGGGCAAAATTGCAGAAATTTCCCTTATCATGGGTCAAAAATCTAGAAATTCCCCTCATTTTAGGTCAAAAAGGCAGAAATTCTGCTAATTTGGGGTCAAATTGCAGATATTAAATTTATTTAAGGGAAGAAGACTGAAATTCCCCATATTTTGTGCCAAAAAAGCAGAAATTCTTCTTATTTTAGGGCAAAAAGGCAGAAATTCCAATTAATTTTGGGGAAAAATGCAGAAATTTCCCGTATTTTGGGGCAAAAACACAGTAATGCCCCTAATTTTGCGGCAAAAATGCAGAAATTCCACTAATTTTGGGGCAAAAGGCAGAAATTCCCCTTATTGTGGGGAAAAATTGCTGAAATTTTTCTTTTTGGAACAAAATTGCCGAAATTTCTCTTATTTTGGGGCAAAAAGGCAAAAATTCTCCTTATTTTGGGGCAAATATCAGAAATTTCACGAATTTTCGGAAAAATTCAGAAATTCCACCAATTTTGGGGCAAAAAGGCAGAAATTCCAATTATTTTGCGGCAAAAATTCAGAAATTTCCCTTTTTTGGGTCAAAAAGGGAGAAATTACCTTTATTTTGATGCAAATTGCAGAAATTTTCTTTATTTTGGGGCAAAAATTCTGTAATGCTTCTAATTTTGGTGCAAAAATGAGAAATTCCATTAATTTTGGGGCTAAAAGGCAGAATTTCCCTTTATTGTGGGGCAAAATTGAAGGAATTTCCCTTTTTTAAGACAAAATTGCAGAAATTTACCTTATTTTTAGGCAAAATTGCAGAAATTTCCCTTATCTTGTGGCCAAAATCCAGAAATTCCTTTTATTTCAGGTCAAAAAGGCAGAAATTACACTTTTTTTTGGGCAAATTTTAGAAATTACCCCTATTTTAGAGAAAAAGCCTGAAATTTCTTTTATTTTGTGCCAAAAAGGCAAAAATTCTTCTTATTTTAGAGCAAAAAGGCAGAAATTCATCATAATTTTGGGCAAAAATGCAGAAATTTTCCTTATTTTGGGGCAAAAACACAGGAATGCCCCTAATTTTGGAACAAAAAGGCAGAAATTCCCCTAATTTTGGGGTAAAAATGCAGAAATTCCCTTTATTTTGGGGCAAAAATGTTGAAATTCCCCTTATTTTGGAGCAAAAAATGCAGAAATTCCCTTTATTTCAGTTCAAAAAGGAAGAAATTCCGCTAATTTGAGGGCAAATTGCAGATATTAAACTTAATTTAGGGAAAAATACTGAAATTCCCCTTATTTTGTGCCTTAAAGGCAGAAATTCTTATTTTAGGGCAAAAATACAGAAATTCCACTTAATTTTGGGCAAAAATGCATTTTCCTTAAATGTGGTAAAAATGCAGAATTTTCCCTTATTTTTGGCCTAATAGGCAGAAATTTCTTTTATTTTGAGGCAAAAGGTTAGAAATTTAACTTATTTTAGGATAAAATTGCAGAAACTTCCCTTATTTTGTAGCAAAAATGCAGAAATTCCCATTATTTTGGGGTAAAAAGGAAGAAATTTCCATTATTTTGTAACAAAATTGCCGAAATTTCCCATATTTTGGGGCAAAAATGCAGTAATGCTTCTAATTTTGGGGCAAAATTCAGAAATTTCACTAATTTTGGGGCAAAATTCAAATATTTCACTAATTTTAAGGCAAAAAGGCAGAAATTCCTATTATTTTGGGGCAAAAATGCAGAAATTCCTTTTATTTGGGGCAAAAAGGCAGAAATTCTCCTCCTTTTGGGGCAAAAAGGCAGAAATTTCCCTTATTTTTGGGCAAAATTGCAGAAATTTTCCTTATCATGGGACAAAAATCCAGAAATTCCTCTCATTTTAGGTCAAAAATGCAGAAATTCCGCTAATTTGGTGGCAAATTGCAGATATTAAACTTATTAAGGGAAGAAGACTGAAATTCCCCTTATTGTGTGCCAAAAAAGCAGAAATTCTTCATATTTTAGGGCAAAAAGGCAGAAATTACAATTAATTTTGGGGAAAAATGCAGAAATTTCCCGTATTTTGGGGCAAAAATACAGTAATGCCCCTAATTTTGCGGCAAAAATGCAGAAATTCCCCTAATTTTGGGGCAAAAGGCAGAAATTCCTTTTATTGTGGGGCAAAATTGCTGAAATTTCTTTTTTTTTGGAACAAAATTGCAGAAATTTCTTTTATTTTGGGGCAATAAGGCAAAAATTCTCCTTATTTTGTGGCAAATATCAGAAATTTCACTAATTTTGGGGCAAAATTCAGAAATTCCACTAATTTTGGGGCAAAAAGGCAGAAATTCCAATTATTTTGCGGCAAAAATTCAGAAATTTCCCTTTTTTGGGTCAAAAAGGCAGAAATTTCCTTTATTTTGGGGCAAATTGCAGAAATTTCCCTTCTTTTGGGTCAAAAATTCTGTAATCCTTCTAATTTTGGGGCAAAAATGAGAAATTCCATTAATTTCGGGGCAAAAAGGCAGAAATTCCCTTTATTGTGGGGCAAAATTGCAGAAATTTCCCTTTTTTGTGAAAAATTGCAGAAATTTCCCTTATTTTTGGGCAAAAT
The DNA here is from genome assembly GCF_963924665.1 of Micromys minutus. NCBI lineage: Eukaryota > Metazoa > Chordata > Mammalia > Rodentia > Muridae > Micromys > Micromys minutus. The sequence goes on along the minus strand of NW_027667701.1, from coordinate 176,990 downwards.
TGCAGAAATTTTCCTTATCTTGTGGCCAAAATCCAGAAATTCCTTTTATTTCAGGTCAAAAAGGCAGAAATTACACTTTTTGGGGCAAATTTTAGAAATTACCCTTATTTTAGAGAGAAAGCCTGAAATTCCTCTTATTTTGTGCCAAAAACGCAGAAATTCTTCCAATTTTAGAGCAAAAAGGCAGAAATTCATCATAAATTTGGGCAAAAATGCAGAAATTTTTCTTATTTTGGGGCAAAAACACAGGAATGCCCCTAATTTTGGAGCAAAAAGGCGGAAATTCCCCTAATTTTGGGGTAAAAATGCAGAAATTCCCCTTATTTTGGGGCAAAAATGCTGAAATTCCCCTTATTTTGGAGCAAAAATGCAGAAATTCCCTTTATTTCAGGTCAAAAAGGAAGAAATTTCGTTAATTTGGGGGCAAATTGCAGAAATTAAACTTAATTTAGGGAAAAATACTGAAATTCCCCTTATTTTATGCCTTAAAGGCAGAAATTCTTATTTTAGGGCAAAAATACAGAAATTCCACTTAATTTTGGGCAAAAATGCAGACATTTTCCTTAAATGTAGTAAAAATGCAGAATTTTTCCTTATTTTTGGCCTAATAGGCAGAAATTTCATTTATTTTGAGGCAAAAGGTTAGAAATTTAACTTATTTTAGGATAAAATTGCAAATCTTCCCTTATTTTGTAGCAAAAATGCAGAAATTCCCATTATTTTGGGGTAAAAAGGAAGAAATTTCCCTTATTTTGTAACAAAATTGCAGAAATTTCCAATATTTTGGGGCAAAAATGCAGTAATTCTTCTAATTTTGGGGCAAAATTCAAATTTCACTAATTTTGGGGCAAAATTCAGAAATTTCACTAATTTTGGGGCAAAAAGGCAGAAATTCCTATTATTTTGGGGCAAAAATGCAGAAATTCCTTTTATTTAAGGCAAAAAGGCAGAAATTCTTCTCAATTTGGGTCCAAAAGTCAGAAATTTCCCTTATTTTTGGGCAAAATTTCAGAAATTTCCCTTATCATGGGACAAAAATCCAGAAATTCGACTCATTTTAGGTCAAAAAGGCAGAAATTCCGCTAATTTTGGGGCAAATTGCAGATATTAAAGTTATTTAAGGGAAGAAGACTGAAATTCCCCTTATTTTGTGCCAAAAAAGCAGAAATCCTTCTTATTTTAGAGCAAAAAGGCAGAAATTCCAATTAATTTTGGGGAAAAATGCAGAAATTTCTCGTATTTTGGGGCAAAAACACAGTAATGCCCCTAATTTTGCGGCTAAAATGCAGAAATTCTTCTAATTTTGGGGCAAAAGGCAGAAATTCCCCTTATTGTGGGGCAAAATTGCTGAAATTTTCCTTTTTTGGAACAAAATTGCAGAAATTTCTCTTATTTTGGGGCAAAAAGGCAAAAATTCTCCTTATTTTGGGGCAAATATCAGAAATTTCACTAATTTTGGGGCAAAATTCAGAAATTCCACTAATTTTGGGGCAAAAAGGCAGAAATTCCACTTATTTTGCGGCAAAAATTCAGAAATTTCCCTTTTTGGGGTCAAAAAGGCAGAAATTTCCTTTATTTTGAGGCAAATTGCAGAAATTTCCCTTATTTTGGGGCAAAAATTCTGTAATGCTTCTAATTTGGGGGCAAAAATGAGAAATTCCATTAATTTCGAAGCAAAAAGGCAGAAATTCCCTTTATTGTGGGGCAAAATTGGAGAAATTTCCCTTTTTTGGGAAAAATTGCAGAAATTTCCCTTATTTTTGGGCAAAATTGCAGAAATTTTCCTTATCTTGTGGCCAAAATCCAGAATTTCCTTTTATTTGAGGTCAAAAAGGCAGAAATTACACTTTTTTGGGGCAAATTTTAGAAATTACCCTTATTTTAGAGAAAAAGCCTGAAATTCCTCTTATTTTGTGCCAAAAAGGCAAAAATTCTTCTTATTTTAGAGCAAAAAGGCAGAAATTCATCATAATTTTGGGCATAAATGCAGAAATTTTCCTTATTTTGGGGCAAAAACACAGAAATGCCCCTAATTTTGGAGCAAAAAGGCAGAAATTCCCCTAATTTTGGGGTAAAAATGCAGAAATTCCCCATATTTTGGGGCAAAAATGCTGAAATTTCCCATATTTTGGGGCAAAAATGCAGTAATGCTTCTAATTTTGGGGCAAAATTCAGAAATTTCACTAATTTTGGGGCAAAATTCAGAAATTTCACTAATTTTGGTGCAAAAAGGCAGAAATTCCTATTATTTTGGGCCAAAATGCAGAAATTCCTTTTATTTGGGGACAAAAAGGCAGAAATTCTCCTCATTTTGGGGCAAAAAGGCAGAAATTTCCCTTATTTTTGGGCAAAATTGCAGAAATTTCCCTTATCATAGGACAAAAATCCAGAAATTCCCCACATTTTAGGTGGAAAAGAAAGAAATTCCGCTAATTTGGGGGCAAATTGCAGATATTAAACTTATTTAAGGGAAGAAGACTGAAATTCCCCTTATTTTGTGCCAAAAAAGCAGAAATTCTTCTTATTTTAGGGCAAAAAGAAAGAAATTCCAATTAATTTTAGGGAAAAATGCAGAAATTTCCCTTATCTTGGGGCAAAAACACCGTAATGCCCCAGATTTTGCGGCAAAAATGCAGAAATTCCCCTAATTTTGGGGCAAAAGGCAGAAATTCCCCTTATTGTGGGGCAAAATTGCTGAAATTTTCCTTTTTTGGAACAAATGCAGAAATTTCTCTTATTTTGGGGCAAAAAGGCAAAAATTCTCCTTATTTTGGGGCAAATATCAGAAATTTCACTAATTTAGGGGCAAAATTCAGAAATTCCACTAATTTTGGGGCAAAAAGGCAGAAATTCCACTTATTTTGCGGCAAAAATTCAGAAATTTCCCTTTTTTGGGTCAAAAAGGCAGAAATTTCTCTATTTTGAGGCAAATTGCAGAAATTTCCCTTATTTTGGGACAAAAATTCTGTAATGCTTCTAATTTTGGGGCAAAAATGAAAAATTCCATTAATTTTGGGGCAAAAAGGCAGAAATTCCCTTTAATTGGGGGGCAAAATTGCAGAAATTTCCCTTTTTTGGGACAAAATTGCAGAAATTTTCCTTATTTTTGGGCAAAATTGTAGAAATTTTCCTTATCTTGAGGCCAAAATCCAGAAATTCCTTTTATTTCAGGTCAAAAAGGCAGAAATTACACTTTTTTTGGGCAAATTTTAGAAATTACTCTTATTTTAGAGAAAAAGCCTGAAATTCCTCTTATTTTGTGCCAAACAGGCAAAAATTCGTCTTATTTTAGAGCAAAAACGCAGAAATTCATCATAATTTTGGGCAAAAATGCAGAAATTTTCCTTATTTTGGGGCAAAATCACAGGAATGCCCCTAATTTTGGAGCAAAAAGGTGGAAATTCCCCTAATTTTGGGGTAAAAATGCAGAAATTCCCCTTATTTTGGGGCAAAAATGCTGAAATTCCCCTTATTTTGGAGCAAAAATGCAGAAATTCCCTTTATTTCAGGTCAAACAGGAAGAAATTCCGCTAATTTGGGGGCAAATTGAAGAAATTAAACTTAATTTAGGGAAAAATACTGAAATTCCCCTTATTTTGTGCCTTAAAGGCAGAAATTCTAATTTTAGGGCAAAAATACAGAAATTCCACTTAATTTTGGGCAAAAATGCAGACCTTTTCCTTAACTGTGGTAAAAATGCAGAATTTTCCATTATTTTTGGCCTAATAGGCAGAAATTTCATTTATTTTGAAGCAAAAGGTTAGAAATTTAACTTATTTTAGGATAAAATTGCAGAAACTTTCCTTATTTTGTTGCAAAAATGCAGAAATTCCCATTATTTTGGGGTAAAAAGGAAGAAATTTCCCTTATTTTGTAACAAAATTGCAGAAATTTCCCATATTTTGGGGCAAAAATGCAGTAAAGCTTCTAATTTTGGGGCAAAATTCAGAAATTTCACTAATTTTGGGGCAAAATTCAAATATTTCACTAATTTTGAGGCAAAAAGGCAAAAATTCCTATTATTTTGGGGCAAAAATGCAGAAATTCCTTTTATTTGGGGCAAAAAGGCAGAAATTTTCATCATTTTTGGGCAAAAAGGCAGAAATTTCCCTTATTTTTGGGCAAAATTTCAGAAATTTCCCTTATCATGAGACAAAAATCCAGAAATTCCCCTCATTTTAGGTCAAAAAAGCAGAAATTCCGCTAATTTGGGGGCAAACTGCAGATATTAAACTTATTTAAGGGAAGAAGACTGAAATTCCTCTTATTTTGTGCCAAAAAAGCAGAGATCCTTCTTATTTATGGCAAAAAGGCAGAAATTCCAATTAATTTTGGGGAAAAATGCAGAAATTTTCCGTATTTTGGGGCAAAAACACAGTAATGCCCCTAATTTTGCAGCAAAAATGCAGAAATTCTCCTAATTTTGGGGCAAAAGGCAGAAATTCCTTTTATTGTGGGGCTAAATTGCTGAAATTTCCCTTTTTTTGGGACAAAATTGCAGAAATTTCTCTTATTTTGGGGTAAAAAGGCAAAAATTCTCCTTATTTTGGGGCAAATATCAGAAATTTCACTAATGTTGGGGCATAATTCAGAAATTCCACTAATTTTGGGGCAAAAAGGCTGAAATTCCACTTACTTTGCGGCAAAAATTCAGAAATTTCTTTTTTTTGGGTCAAAAAGGAAGAAATTTCCTTTATTTTGAGGCAAATTGCAGAAATTTCCCTTATTTTGGGGCAAAAATTCTTTATTGCTTCTAATTTTGGGGCAAATAGGAGAAATTCCATTAATTTTGGGGCAAAAAGGCAGAAATTCCCTTTATTGTGGCGCAAAATTGCAGAAATTTCCCTTTTTGGGGACAAAATTGCAGAAATTTCCCTTATTTTTGGGCAAAATTGAAGAAATTTCCCTTATCTTGTGGCCAAAATCCAGAAATTCCTTTTATTTCAAGTCAAAAATGCAGAAATTACACTTTTTTGGGGCAAATTTTAGAAATTACCCTTATTTTAGAGAAAAAGCCTGATATTTCTTTTATTTTGTGGCAAAAAGGCAAAAATTCTTCTTATTTTAGAGCAAAAAGGCAGAAATTCATCATAATTTTGGGCAAAAATGCAGAAATTTTCCTTATTTTGGGGCAAAATCACAGGAATGCCCCTAATTTTGGAGCAAAAAGGCGGAAATTCCCCTAATTTTGGGGTAAAAATGCAGAAATTCCCCATATTTTGGGGCAAAAATGCTGAAATTCCCCTTATTTTGGAGCAAAAATGCAGAAATTCTTTTTATTTAAGGTCAAAAATGAAGTAATTCCGCTAATTTGGGGGCAAATTGCAAAAATTAAACTTAATTTACAGAAAAATACTGAAATTCCCCTTATTTTGTGCCTTAAAGGCAGAAATTCTTATTTTAGGGCAAAAATACAGAAATTCCACTTAATTTTTCCCGTTATTTTGGGGCAAAATTGCAGAAATTACCATAATTTTAGGACAAAATTGCAGAAATTTCCCTTATGTTAGAGCAAAATTGCAGAAATTTCTCTAATTTTGGAGCAAAAATGCAGAAATTTTCCTTTTTGGATCAAAAAGGCAGAAATTTCCTTTATTTTGGGGTAAAACACAGTAATGCCCCTAATTTTGGAGCAAAAAGGCGGAAATTCTCCTAAGTTTGAGGTAAAAAGGCAGAAATTCCCCTTATTTTGGGGCAAAAATGCTGAAATTCCCCTTATTTTGGAGCAAAAATGCAGAAATTTTTCTTATTTTAGGGCAAAAAAACAGAAATTCTCCTTATTTTAGGCCAAAAATACAGAAATTACCATTATTTTAGGCCAAAAAGACTAAAATCCCCTTATTTTGTGGCAAAAAGGCAGAAATTCCCCTTATTTTAGGGCAAAAAGGCAGAAATTCACGTTAATTTTGGGCAAAAATGCAGAAATTTTCCTTAATTTGTGGCAAAAATGCAGAAATTTCCCTTATTTTTGGCGAAATAGGCAGATATTTCCCTTGTTTTGAGGCAAAAGCTTAGAAATTTAACTTATTTTATTATAAAATTGCAGAAACTTCCCTTATTTGTGGCAAAAATGCAGAAATTCCCATTATTTTGGGGTAAAAAGGAAGAAATTTCCCTTACTTTGTAACAAAATTGCAGAAATTTCCCATATTTTGGGGCAAAAATGTCGTAATGCTTCTACTTTTGGGGCAAAATTCAGAAATTTCACTAATTTTGGGGAAAAATTCAGAAACTTCACTAATTTTGGGGCAAAAAAGCAGAAATTCCCTTTATTTTGGGGCAAAAATGCAGAAATTCCCTTTATTTTGGAACAAAATTGCAGAAATTCCCCTTTTTTGTTTCAAAAAGGCAGAAATTCCCTTTATTTTGGAGCAAAAATGCAGAAAATTCTCTTATTTTGGTGCAAAATTGCATAAATTTCCCTTATTATAGGTAAAAAGGCAGAAATTCTCCTAATTATAGGGCAAAATTGCATAAATTTCCCTTATTTTGGGGCAAAATTTCAGAAATTCCCCTAATTTTAGGACAAAATTGCAGAAATTTACCTTATGTTAGGGCAAAATTGCAGAAATTCCCCTAATTTTGGAGTAAAAATGCAGAAATTTTCCTTTTTTGAATCAAAAATGCAGAAATTTTTCTATTTTGAGGCAAATTGCAGAAATGTACCTTATTTTGGGGCAAAAATTCTGTAATGCTTCTAATTTTGGGGCCAAAATCAGAAATTCCATTAATTTTGGGGCAAAAAGGCAGAAATTCCCCTTACTGTGGGCAATATTGCTAAAATTTCCCCTTTTTTGGACAAAATTGCAGAAATTTCCCTTATTTTTGGGCAAAATTGCAGAAATCTCCCTTATCTTGTGGCAAAAATACAGAAATTCCTTTTATTTCAGGTCAAAAAGACAGAAATTACGCTTTCTAGGGGGCAAATTCCAGAAATTACCCTTTTTTTAGAGAAAAAGCCTGAAATTCCTCTTATTTTGTGACAAAAAGGCAGAAATTTTTTTTATTTTAGAGCAAAAATGCCGAAATTCCACATAATTTTGGGCAAAAATGCAGGAATTTCCTTTATTTTGGGGTAAAACACAGTAATGCCCCTAATTTTGGAGCAAAAAGGCAGAAATTCCCCTAATTTTGAGGTAAAAAGGCAGAAATTCCCCTTATTTTGGGGCAAAAATGCTGAAATTCCCCTTATTTTGGAGCAAAAATGCAGAAATTTTCCTTATTTTAGGGCAAAAAAAAAAAAGAATTTCTCCTTATTTTAGGCCAAAAATACAGAAATTACACTTATTTTAGGCCAAAAAGACTAAAATCCCCTTATTTTGTGGCAAAACGGCAGAAATTCCCCTTATTTTAGGGCAAAAAGGCAGAAATTCACCTTAATTTTGGGCAAAAATGCAGAAATTTTCCTTAATTTATGGCAAAAATGCAGAAATTTCCCTTATTTTTGGCCAAATAGGCAGATATTTCTCTTGTTTTGAGGCAAAAGCTTAGAAATTTAACTTATTTTATTATAAAATTGCAGAAACTTCCCTTATTTTGTGGCAAAAATGCAGAAATTCCCATTATTTTGGGGTAAAAAAGAAGAAATTTCCCTTACTTTGTAACAAAATTGCAGAAATTTCCCATATTTTGGGGCAAAAATGTAGTAATGCTTCTAATTTTAGGGCAAAAAAAAGAAATTTCACTAATTTTGGGGAAAAATTCAGGAATTTCACTAATTTTGGGGCAAAAAGGCAGAAATTCCCCTTATTTTGGGGCAAAAATGCAGAAATTCCCTTTATTTTGGAACAAAATTGCAGAAATTTCCCTTTTTTTTCAAAAAGGCAGAAATTCCCTTTATTTTGGAGCAAAAATGCAGAAAATTCCCTTATTTTTTTGCAAAATTGCATAAATTTCCCTTATTATAGGTAAAAAGGCAGAAATTCTCCTAATTATAGAGCAAAATTGCATAAATTTCCCTTATTTTGGGGCAAAATTTCAGAAATTCCCATAATTTTAGGACAAAATTGCAGAAATTTCCCTTATGTTAGGGCAAAATTGCAGAAATTCCCCTAATTTTGGAGCAAAAATGCAGAAATTTTCCTTCTTTGGATCAAATAGGCAGAAATTTCTCTATTTTGAGGCAAATTGCAGAAATGTCCCTTATTTTGGGGCAAAAATTCTGTAATCCTTCTAATTTTGGGGCCAAAAGAAGAAATTCCATTAATTTTGAGGCAAAAAGGCAGAAATTCCCCTTATTGTGGGCAATATTGCTGAAATTTTCCTTTTTTGGGACAAAATTGCAGAAATTTCCCTTATTTTTGGGCAAAATTGCAGAAATCTCCCTTATCTTGTGGCAAAAATACAGAAATTCCTTTTATTTCAGGTCAAAAAGACAGAAATTACGCTTTCTTGGGGGCAAATTCTAGAAATTATCTTTATTTTAGAGAAAAAGCCTGAAATTCCTCTTATTTTGTGACAAAAAGGCAGAAATTCTTCTTATTTTAGAGCAAAAATGCAGAAATTCCACATAATTTTGGGCAAAAATGCAGGAATTTCCTTTATTTTGGGGTAAAACACAGTAATGCCCCTAATTTTGGAGCAAAAAGGCGGAAATTCCCCTAATTTTGAGGTAAAAAGGCAGAAATTCCCCTTATTTTGGGGCAAAAATGCAGAAATTTTCCTTATTTTACGGCAAAAAAACAGAAATTCTCCTTATTTTAGGCCAAAAATACAGAAATTACCCTTATTTTATGCCAAAAAGACTAAAATCCCCTTATTTTGTGGCAAAAAAGCGAAAATTCCCCTTATTTTAGGGCAAAAAGGCAGAAATTCACGTTAATTTTGGGCAAAAATGCAGAAATTTTCCTTAATTTATGGCAAAAATGCAGAAATTTCCCTTATTTTTGGCCAAATAGGCAGATAATTACCTGGTTTTGAGGCAAAAGCTTAGAAATTTAACTTATTTTATTATAAAATTGCAGAAACTTCCCTTATTTTGTGGCAAAAATGCAGAAATTCCCATTATTTTGGGGTAAAAAGGAAGAAATTTCCCTTACTTTGTAACAAAATTGCAGAAATTTCCCATATTTTAGGGCAAAAATGTAGTAATGCTTCTAATTTTGGGGCAAAATTTAGAAATTTCACTAATTTTGGGGAAAAATTCAGAAATTTCACTAATTTTGGGGCAAAAAGGCAGAAATTCCTATTATTTTGGGGCAAAAATGCAGAAATTATTTTTATTTTGGGGCAAAAAAGCAGAAATTCTCCTCATTTTGGGTCCAAAACGCAGAAATTTCCCTTTTTTTTGGGCAAAATTGCAGAAATTTCCCTTATCATGGGACATAATCCAGAAATTCCCCTCATTTTAGGTCAAAAAGGCAGAAATTCCGCTAATTTGGGGGCAAATTGCAGAAATTAAACTTATTTAAGAGAAGAAGACTGAAATTCCCCTTATTTTGTGCCAAAAAAAGCAGAAATTCTTCTTATTTTAAGGAAAAATGCAGAAATTCCAATTAATTTTGGGGAAAAATGCAGAAATTCCCCTAATTTTGGGGCAAATGGCAGAAATTCCCCTTAATGTGGGGCAAAATTGCTGAAATTTCCCTTTTTTGGGACAAAATTGCAAAAATTTCTCTTATTTTGGAGCAAAATTATCAGAAATTCCCCTTATTTCAGGTCAAAAATGCAGAAATACCACATACTTGGTGTCAAAAATGCAGAAATTACCCTTATTTTAGAGCAAAAATACTGAATTTCCCCCTTTTTTGCGCCAAAAAGGCAGAAATTTTCCTTATTTTAGGCAAAAATGCAAAAATTCCCCTTATTTTGAAACAAAATTGAAGAAATACCCCTTTTTTGTTTCAAAAAGGCAGAAATTCCCTTTATTTTGGAGCAAAAATGAAGAAAATTTCCTTATTTTGTTGCAAAATTGAATTAATTTCCTTTATTATATGGTAAAAAGGCAGAAATTCCCCTAATTATATGACAAAATTGCAGAAATTTCCTTTATGTTGCAGCAAAATTGCAGAAATTCCCATAATTTTAGGGCAAAATTGCAGAAATTTCCCTTATTTTGGGACAAAATTGGAGAAATTCCCCTTATTTTGGAGCAAAAATGCAGAAATTTTCTTTAATTCAAGGCAAAAATACAGAAATTCCCCGTTATTTTGGGGCAAAAATGCAGAAATTTCTCTTATTTTAGGCAAAAAATTCAGAAATTACCCTTATTTAAGGCAAAAAGACTAAATTCCCCTTATTTTGGCGCAAAAAGGCAGAAATTCTCCTAATTTTGAAGCAAAAGGCAGAAATTCCCCTTATTTTGGAACAAAATTGCAGAAATTCCCCTTTTTTGTTTCAAAAAGGCAGAAATTCCCTTTATTTTAGAGCAAAAATGGAGAAAATTCCCTTATTTTGGTGCAAAATTTCATAAATTTCCCTTATTATAGGGTAAAAAGGCAGAAATTCTCCTAATTATAGGGCAAAATTGCCTAAATTTCTCTTATTTTGGGGCAAAATTGCAGAAATTCCCATAATTTTAGGACAAAATTGCAGAAATTTCCCTTATGTTTGGGCAAAATTGCAGAAATTCTCCTAATTTTGGAGCAAAAATGCAGAAATTTTCTTTTTTTGGATCAAAAACGTAGAAATTTTTTTTTGAAGCAAATTGCAGAAATGTTCCTTATTTTGGGGCAAAAATTCTGTAATGCTTCTAATTTTGGGGCAAAAATCAGAAATTCCATTAATTTTGGGGCAAAAAGGCAGAAATTCCCCTTATTGTGGGCAATATTGCTGAAATTTCCCTTTTTTTGGGACGAAATTGCAGAAATTTCCTTTATTTTTGGGCAAAATTTCAGAAATTTCCATTATCTTGTGGCAAAAATACAGAAATTCTTTTTATTTCAGGTCAAAAAACAGAAATTACGCTTTCTTGGGGGCAAATTCCAGAAATTACCCTTATTTTAGAGAAAAAGGCTGAAATTCCTCTTATTTTGTGACAAAAAGGAAGAAATTCTTCTTATTTTAGAGCAAAAATGCAGAAATTCCACATAATTTTGGGCAAAAATGCAGAAATTTCCTTTATTTTGTGGTAAAACACAGTAATGCCCCTAATTTTGAAGCACAAAGGTGGAAATTCCCCTAATTTTAAGGGAAAAAGGCAGAAATTCCCCTTATTTTGGCGCAAAAATGCTGAAATTCCCCTTATTTTGGAGCAAAAATGCAGAAATTTTCCTTATTTTAGGGCAAAAAAATAGAAATTCTTCTTATTTTAGGCCAAAAATACAGAAATTACCCTTATTTTAGGCCAAAAAGACTAAAATCCCCTTATTTTGTGGCAAAAAGGCAGAAATTCCCCTTATTTTAGGGCAAAAGGCAGAAATTCACGTTAATTTTGGGCAAAAATGCAGAAATTTTGCTTAATTTGTGGCAAAAATGCAGAAATTTCCCTTATTTTTGGCCAAATACGCAGATATTTTCCTTGTTTTGAGGCAAAAGCTTATAAATTTAACTTATTTTAGTATAAAATTGCAGAAACTTCCCATATTTTGTGGCAAAAATGCAGAAATTCCCATTATTTTGGGGTAAAAAGGCAAAAATTTCCCTTACTTTGTAACAAAATTGCAGAAATTTCCCATATTTTGGGGCAAAAATGTAGTAATGCTTCTAATTTTGGGGCAAAATTCAGAAATTTCACTAATTTTGGTGCAAAATTTAGAAATTTCACTAATTTTGAGGCAAAAAGGCAGAAATTTTTATTATTTTGGGGCGAAAATGCAGAAAGTCTTTTTATTTTGGGGCAAAAAGTCAGAAATTCTCCTCATTTTGGGGTCAAAACGCAGATATTTCCCTTATTTTTGGGCAAAATTGCGGAAATTTCTCTTATCATGGGACAAAAATCCTGAAATTCCCCTCATTTTAGGTCAAAAAGGCAGAAATTCTGCTAATTTGGGGGCCAATTTCAGAAATTAAACTTATTTAACGGAAGAAGACTGAAATTCCCATTATTTATTGCCAAAAAACAGAAATTCTTCTTATTTTAGGGCAAAAAGGCAGAAATTCCAATTAATTTTGGTGAAAAATGCAGAAATTTCTCTTATTTTTGGGCAAAAACACAGTAATGCCATTAATTTTGCGGCAAAATGCAGAAATTCCCCTAATTTTGGGGCAAACGGAAGAAATTCCCTTTATTGTGGGGCAAAATTTCTGAAATTTCTTTTTTTTGGGACAAAATTGCAAAATTTTCTCTTATTTTGGAGCAAAATTGCAGAAATTCCCCTTATTTCATGTCAAAAATGCAAAAATACTGCGTACTTGGTGTCAAAAATGCAGAAATTACCCTTATTTTAGGGTAAAAATACTCAAATTCCCCATTTTTTTGTGCCAAAAAGGCAGAAATTCCCTTTTTTGGAGCAAAAATGAAGAAAATTCCTTTATTTTGTTGCAAAATTGCATTAATTTCCCTTATTATAGGGTAAAAAGGCAGAAATTCCCCTAATTGTATGACAAAATTGCAAAAATTTCCTTTATGTTTCGGCAAAATTGAAGAAATTCCCATAATCTTAGGGCAAAATTGCAGAAATTTCTTTTATTTTGGGACAAAATTTCAGTAATTCCCCTAATTTTGAAAAAAAATTGCAGAAATTCCCCTTATTTTGGAGCAAAAATGCAGAAATTTTCCTTAATTCAGGGCAAAAATACAGAAATTCCCCTTATTTTGGGGCAAAAATGCAGAAATTTCTCTTATTTTAGGCAAAAAATACAGAAATTACCCTTATTTAAGGCAAAAAGACTAAATTCCCCTTATTTTGGGGCAAAAAGGCAGAAATTCCTTTAATTTTGAAGCAAAAGGCAGAAATTCCCCTTATTGAGGGACAAAATTGCTGAAATTTCCTTCTTTTGGGACAAAATTGCAGAAATTTCTTTTATTTTGGGGCAAAATTGCAGAAATTCAGCTTATTTGGGGTCAAAAATGCAGAAATTACCCTTATTTTAGGGCAAAAAGACTGAAATTCCCCCTTTTTCGTGCCAAAAAGGCAGAAATTCCCCTTATTTTGAGGCAAAAATGCAGAAATTTCCCTTATTTTGGAACAAAATTGCAGAAATTCCCCTTTTTTGTTTCAAAGAGGCAGAAATTCCCTTATTTTGGAGCAAAAATGCAGAAAATTGCCTTATTTTGGGGCAAAATTGCATAAATTTCCCTTATTATAGGGTAAAAAGGCAGAAATTCTCCTAATTATAGGGCAAAATTGCATAAATTTTCCTTATTTTGGGGCAAAATTGCAGAAATTCCCATAATTTTAGGACAAAATGGCAGAAATTTCCCTTATGTTGCAGCAAAATTGCAGAAATTCCCCTAATATTGGAGCAAAAATGCAGAAATTTTCCTTAATTCAAGGCAAAAATACAGAAATTCCCCTTATTTTGGGGCAAAAATGCAGAAATTTCTCTTATTTTAGGCAAAAAATACAGAAATTACCCTTATTTAAGGCAAAAAGACTAAATTCCCCTTATTTTGGCGCAAAAAGGCAGAAATTCTCCTAATTTTGAAGCAAAAGGCAGAAATTCCCCTTATTTTGGAACAAAATTGCAGAAATTCCCCTTTTTTGTTTCAAAAAGGCAGAAATTCCCTTTATTTTGGAGCAAAAATGCAGAAAATTCCCTTATTTTGGTGCAAAATTGCATAAATTTTCCTTATTATAGGGTAAAAAGGCAGGAATTCTCCTAATTATAGGGCAAAATTGCCTAAATTTCTCTTATTTTTGAGCAAAATTGCAGAAATTCCCATAATTTTAGGACAAAATTGCAGAAATTTCCCTTATGTTGGGGCAAAATTGCAGAAATTCTCCTAATTTTGGGGCAAAAATGCAGAAATTTTCCTTTTTTGGATCAAAAAGGCAGAAATTTTTTTTTATTTTTAGGCAAATTGCAGAAATGTCTCTTATTTTGGGGCAAAAATTCTGTAATGCTTCTAATTTTGGGGCAAAAATCAGAAATTCCATTAATTTTGGGGCAAAAAGGCAGAAATTCCCCTTATTGTGGGCAATATTGCTGAAATTTCCCTTTTTTGGGACAAAATTGCAGAAATTTCCCTTATTTTTGGGCAAAATTGCAGAAATCTCCCTTATCTTGTGGCAAAAATACAGAAATTCCTTTTATTTCAGGTCAAAAAGACAGAAATTACGCTTTCTTGGGGGCAAATTCCAGAAATTACCCTTACTTTAGAGAAAAAGGCTGAAATTCCTCTTATTTTGTGACAAAAAGGCAGAAATTCTTCTTATTTTAGAGCAAAAATGCAGAAATTCCACATAATTTTGGGCAAAAATGCAGGAATTTCCTTTATTTTGGGGTAAAACACAGTAATGCCCCTAATTTTGGAGCAAAAATACAGAAATTACCCTTATTTTATGCCAAAAAGACTAAAATCCCCTTATTTTGTGGCAAAAAAGCGAAAATTCCCCTTATTTTAGGGCAAAAAGGCAGAAATTCACGTTAATTTTGGGCAAAAATGCAGAAATTTTCCTTAATTTATGGCAAAAATGCAGAAATTTCCCTTATTTTTGGCCAAATAGGCAGATAATTACCTGGTTTTGAGGCAAAAGCTTAGAAATTTAACTTATTTTATTATAAAATTGCAGAAACTTCCCTTATTTTGTGGCAAAAATGCAGAAATTCCCATTATTTTGGGGTAAAAAGGAAGAAATTTCCCTTACTTTGTAACAAAATTGCAGAAATTTCCCATATTTTAGGGCAAAAATGTAGTAATGCTTCTAATTTTGGGGCAAAATTTAGAAATTTCACTAATTTTGGGGAAAAATTCAGAAATTTCACTAATTTTGGGGCAAAAAGGCAGAAATTCCTATTATTTTGGGGCAAAAATGCAGAAATTATTTTTATTTTGGGGCAAAAAAGCAGAAATTCTCCTCATTTTGGGTCCAAAACGCAGAAATTTCCCTTTTTTTTGGGCAAAATTGCAGAAATTTCCCTTATCATGGGACATAATCCAGAAATTCCCCTCATTTTAGGTCAAAAAGGCAGAAATTCCGCTAATTTGGGGGCAAATTGCAGAAATTAAACTTATTTAAGAGAAGAAGACTGAAATTCCCCTTATTTTGTGCCAAAAAAAGCAGAAATTCTTCTTATTTTAAGGAAAAATGCAGAAATTCCAATTAATTTTGGGGAAAAATGCAGAAATTCCCCTAATTTTGGGGCAAATGGCAGAAATTCCCCTTAATGTGGGGCAAAATTGCTGAAATTTCCCTTTTTTGGGACAAAATTGCAAAAATTTCTCTTATTTTGGAGCAAAATTATCAGAAATTCCCCTTATTTCAGGTCAAAAATGCAGAAATACCACATACTTGGTGTCAAAAATGCAGAAATTACCCTTATTTTAGAGCAAAAATACTGAATTTCCCCCTTTTTTGCGCCAAAAAGGCAGAAATTTTCCTTATTTTAGGCAAAAATGCAAAAATTCCCCTTATTTTGAAACAAAATTGAAGAAATACCCCTTTTTTGTTTCAAAAAGGCAGAAATTCCCTTTATTTTGGAGCAAAAATGAAGAAAATTTCCTTATTTTGTTGCAAAATTGAATTAATTTCCTTTATTATATGGTAAAAAGGCAGAAATTCCCCTAATTATATGACAAAATTGCAGAAATTTCCTTTATGTTGCAGCAAAATTGCAGAAATTCCCATAATTTTAGGGCAAAATTGCAGAAATTTCCCTTATTTTGGGACAAAATTGGAGAAATTCCCCTTATTTTGGAGCAAAAATGCAGAAATTTTCTTTAATTCAAGGCAAAAATACAGAAATTCCCCGTTATTTTGGGGCAAAAATGCAGAAATTTCTCTTATTTTAGGCAAAAAATTCAGAAATTACCCTTATTTAAGGCAAAAAGACTAAATTCCCCTTATTTTGGCGCAAAAAGGCAGAAATTCTCCTAATTTTGAAGCAAAAGGCAGAAATTCCCCTTATTTTGGAACAAAATTGCAGAAATTCCCCTTTTTTGTTTCAAAAAGGCAGAAATTCCCTTTATTTTAGAGCAAAAATGGAGAAAATTCCCTTATTTTGGTGCAAAATTTCATAAATTTCCCTTATTATAGGGTAAAAAGGCAGAAATTCTCCTAATTATAGGGCAAAATTGCCTAAATTTCTCTTATTTTGGGGCAAAATTGCAGAAATTCCCATAATTTTAGGACAAAATTGCAGAAATTTCCCTTATGTTTGGGCAAAATTGCAGAAATTCTCCTAATTTTGGAGCAAAAATGCAGAAATTTTCTTTTTTTGGATCAAAAACGTAGAAATTTTTTTTTGAAGCAAATTGCAGAAATGTTCCTTATTTTGGGGCAAAAATTCTGTAATGCTTCTAATTTTGGGGCAAAAATCAGAAATTCCATTAATTTTGGGGCAAAAAGGCAGAAATTCCCCTTATTGTGGGCAATATTGCTGAAATTTCCCTTTTTTTGGGACGAAATTGCAGAAATTTCCTTTATTTTTGGGCAAAATTTCAGAAATTTCCATTATCTTGTGGCAAAAATACAGAAATTCTTTTTATTTCAGGTCAAAAAACAGAAATTACGCTTTCTTGGGGGCAAATTCCAGAAATTACCCTTATTTTAGAGAAAAAGGCTGAAATTCCTCTTATTTTGTGACAAAAAGGAAGAAATTCTTCTTATTTTAGAGCAAAAATGCAGAAATTCCACATAATTTTGGGCAAAAATGCAGAAATTTCCTTTATTTTGTGGTAAAACACAGTAATGCCCCTAATTTTGAAGCACAAAGGTGGAAATTCCCCTAATTTTAAGGGAAAAAGGCAGAAATTCCCCTTATTTTGGCGCAAAAATGCTGAAATTCCCCTTATTTTGGAGCAAAAATGCAGAAATTTTCCTTATTTTAGGGCAAAAAAATAGAAATTCTTCTTATTTTAGGCCAAAAATACAGAAATTACCCTTATTTTAGGCCAAAAAGACTAAAATCCCCTTATTTTGGAACAAAATTGCAGAAATTCCCCTTTTTTGTTTCAAAAAGGCAGAAATTCCCTTTATTTTGGAGCAAAAATGCAGAAAATTTCCTTATTTTGGTGCAAAATTGCATAAATTTTCCTTATTATAGGGTAAAAAGGCAGAAATTCTCCTAATTATAGGGCAAAATTGCCTAAATTTCTCTTATTTTGGAGCAAAATTGCAGAAATTCCCAAAATTTTAGGACAAAATTGCAGAAATTTCCCTTATGTTGGGGCAAAATTGCAGAAATTCTCCTAATTTTGGAGCAAAAATGCAGAAATTTTCCTTTTTTGGATCAAAAAGACAGAAATTTTTTTTTATTTTTAGGCAAATTGCAGAAATGTCTCTTATTTTGGGGCAAAAATTCTGTAATGCTTCTAATTTTGGGGCAAAAATCAGAAATTCCATTAATTTTGGGGCAAAAAGCAGAAATTCCCCTTATTGTGGGCAATATTGCTGAAATTTCCCTTTTTTTGGGACGAAATTGCAGAAATTTCCTTTATTTTTGGGCAAAATTTCAGAAATTTCCATTATCTTGTGGCAAAAATACAGAAATTCTTTTTATTTCAGGTCAAAAAACAGAAATTACGCTTTCTTGGGGGCAAATTCCAGAAATTACCCTTATTTTAGAGAAAAAGGCTGAAATTCCTCTTATTTTGTGACAAAAAGGCAGAAATTTTTCTTATTTTAGAGCAAAAATGCAGAAATTCCACATAATTTTGGGCAAAAATGCCGAAATTCTTTTTATTTTGGGGCAAAAAGGCAGAAATTCTCCTCATTTTGGGGCCAAAAGGCAGAAATTTCCCTTATTTTTGGGCAAAATTGCAGAAATTTCTCTTATCATGGTACAAAAATCCAGAAATTCCCCTCATTTTAGGTCAAAAAGGCAGAAATTCCGCTAATTTGGGGGCCAATTGCAGAAATTAAACTTATTTAAGGGAAGAAGACTGAAATTCCCATTATTTTGTGCCAAAAAAGCAGAAATTCTTCTTATTTTAGGGCAAAAAGGCAGAAATTCCAATTAATTTTGGGGAAAAATGCAGAAATTTCCCTTATTTTTGGGCAAAAACACAGTAATGCCTTTAATTTTGCGGCAAAAATGCAGAAATTCCCCTAATTTTGGGTTAAACGTCAGAAATTCCTCTTATTGTGGGGCAAAATTGCTGAAATTTCCCTTTTTTGGGACAAAATTGCAAAAATTTCTCTTATTTTGAGGCAAAATTATCAGAAATTCCCCTTATTTCTGGTCAAAAATGCAGAAATACCGCATACTTGGTGTAAAAAAGGAAATTACCTTTATTTTAGGACAAAAATACTGAAATTCCCACTTTTTTGCGCCAAAAAGGCAGAAATTTCCCTTATTTTGGGCAAAAATGCAGAAATTCCCCTTATTTTGGAACAAAATTGAAGATATCCCCCTTTTTTTGTGTCAAAAAGGCAGAAATTCCCTTTATTTTGGAGCAAAAATGAAGAAAATTCCTTTATTTTGTTGCAAAATTGCATTAATTTCAAATATTATAGGGTAAAAAGGCAGAAATTCATCTAATTATAAGCAAAATTGCAGAAATTTCCTTTATGTTGTGGCAAAATTGCAGAAATTTCCCTTATTTTTGGCCAAATAGGCAGAAATTTCCCTTGTTTTGAGGCAAAAGCTTATAAATTTAACTTATTTTAGTATAAAATTGCAGAAACTTCCCATATTTTGTGGCAAAAATGCAGAAATTCCCATTATTTTGGGGTAAAAAGGCAAAAATTTCCCTTACTTTGTAACAAAATTGCAGAAATTTCCCATATTTTGGGGCAAAAATGTAGTAATGCTTCTAGTTTTGGGGCAAAATTCAGAAATTTCACTAATTTTGGTGCAAAATTTAGAAATTTCACTAATTTTGAGGCAAAAAGGCAGAAATTTTTATTATTTTGGGGCGAAAATGCAGAAAGTCTTTTTATTTTGGGGCAAAAAGTCAGAAATTCTCCTCATTTTGGGGTCAAAACGCAGATATTTCCCTTATTTTTGGGCAAAATTGCGGAAATTTCTCTTATCATGGGACAAAAATCCTGAAATTCCCCTCATTTTAGGTCAAAAAGGCAGAAATTCTGCTAATTTGGGGGCCAATTTCAGAAATTAAACTTATTTAACGGAAGAAGACTGAAATTCCCATTATTTATTGCCAAAAAACAGAAATTCTTCTTATTTTAGGGCAAAAAGGCAGAAATTCCAATTAATTTTGGTGAAAAATGCAGAAATTTCTCTTATTTTTGGGCAAAAACACAGTAATGCCATTAATTTTGCGGCAAAATGCAGAAATTCCCCTAATTTTGGGGCAAACGGAAGAAATTCCCTTTATTGTGGGGCAAAATTTCTGAAATTTCTTTTTTTTGGGACAAAATTGCAAAATTTTCTCTTATTTTGGAGCAAAATTGCAGAAATTCCCCTTATTTCATGTCAAAAATGCAAAAATACTGCGTACTTGGTGTCAAAAATGCAGAAATTACCCTTATTTTAGGGTAAAAATACTCAAATTCCCCATTTTTTGCGCCAAAACGGCAGAAATTCCCCTTATTTTGGGCAAAAATGCAGAAATTCCCCTTATTTTGGAACAAAATTGCAGATATTCCCCTTTTTTGTTTCAAAAAGGCAGAAATTCCCTTTTTTGGAGCAAAAATGAAGAAAATTCCTTTATTTTGTTGCAAAATTGCATTAATTTCCCTTATTATAGGGTAAAAAGGCAGAAATTCCCCTAATTATATGACAAAATTGCAAAAATTTCCTTTATGTTGCGGCAAAATTGAAGAAATTCCCATAATTTTAAAGCAAAATTGCAGAAATTTCCCTTATTTTGGGACAAAATTTCAGTAATTCCCCTAATTTTGAAAAAAAAATTGCAGAAATTCCCCTTATTTTGGAGCAAAAATGCAGAAATTTTCCTTAATTCAGGGCAAAAATACAGAAATTCCCCTTATTTTGGGGCAAAAATGCAGAAATTTCTCTTATTTTAGGCAAAAAATACAGAAATTACCCTTATTTAAGGCAAAAAGACTAAATTCCCCTTATTTTGGGGCAAAAAGGCAGAAATTCCTTTAATTTTGAAGCAAAAGGCAGAAATTCCCCTTATTGAGGGACAAAATTGCTGAAATTTCCTTCTTTTGGGACAAAATTGCAGAAATTTCTTTTATTTTGGGGCAAAATTGCAGAAATTCAGCTTATTTGGGGTCAAAAATGCAGAAATTACCCTTATTTTAGGGCAAAAAGACTGAAATTCCCCCTTTTTCGTGCCAAAAAGGCAGAAATTCCCCTTATTTTGAGGCAAAAATGCAGAAATTTCCCTTATTTTGGAACAAAATTGCAGAAATTCCCCTTTTTTGTTTCAAAGAGGCAGAAATTCCCTTATTTTGGAGCAAAAATGCAGAAAATTGCCTTATTTTGGGGCAAAATTGCATAAATTTCCCTTATTATAGGGTAAAAAGGCAGAAATTCTCCTAATTATAGGGCAAAATTGCATAAATTTTCCTTATTTTGGGGCAAAATTGCAGAAATTCCCATAATTTTAGGACAAAATGGCAGAAATTTCCCTTATGTTGCAGCAAAATTGCAGAAATTCCCCTAATATTGGAGCAAAAATGCAGAAATTTTCCTTAATTCAGGGCAAAAATATAGAAATTCCCCTTATTTTGGGGCAAAAATGCAGAAATTTCTCTTATTTTAGGCAAAAAATACAGAAATTACCCTTATTTAAGGCAAAAAGACTAAATTCCCCTTATTTTGGGGCAAAAAGGCAGAAATTCCTTTAATTTTGAAGCAAAAGGCAGAAATTCCCCTTATTGAGGGACAAAATTGCTGAAATTTCCTTCTTTTGGGACAAAATTGCAGAAATTTCTTTTATTTTGGGGCAAAATTGCAGAAATTCAGCTTATTTGGGGTCAAAAATGCAGAAATTACCCTTATTTTAGGGCAAAAAGACTGAAATTCCCCCTTTTTCGTGCCAAAAAGGCAGAAATTCCCCTTATTTTGAGGCAAAAATGCAGAAATTTCCCTTATTTTGGAACAAAATTGCAGAAATTCCCCTTTTTTGTTTCAAAGAGGCAGAAATTCCCTTATTTTGGAGCAAAAATGCAGAAAATTGCCTTATTTTGGGGCAAAATTGCATAAATTTCCCTTATTATAGGGTAAAAAGGCAGAAATTCTCCTAATTATAGGGCAAAATTGCATAAATTTTCCTTATTTTGGGGCAAAATTGCAGAAATTCCCATAATTTTAGGACAAAATGGCAGAAATTTCCCTTATGTTGCAGCAAAATTGCAGAAATTCCCCTAATATTGGAGCAAAAATGCAGAAATTTTCCTTAATTCAAGGCAAAAATACAGAAATTCCCCTTATTTTGGGGCAAAAATGCAGAAATTTCTCTTATTTTAGGCAAAAAATACAGAAATTACCCTTATTTAAGGCAAAAAGACTAAATTCCCCTTATTTTGGCGCAAAAAGGCAGAAATTCTCCTAATTTTGAAGCAAAAGGCAGAAATTCCCCTTATTTTGGAACAAAATTGCAGAAATTCCCCTTTTTTGTTTCAAAAAGGCAGAAATTCCCTTTATTTTGGAGCAAAAATGCAGAAAATTCCCTTATTTTGGTGCAAAATTGCATAAATTTTCCTTATTATAGGGTAAAAAGGCAGGAATTCTCCTAATTATAGGGCAAAATTGCCTAAATTTCTCTTATTTTTGAGCAAAATTGCAGAAATTCCCATAATTTTAGGACAAAATTGCAGAAATTTCCCTTATGTTGGGGCAAAATTGCAGAAATTCTCCTAATTTTGGGGCAAAAATGCAGAAATTTTCCTTTTTTGGATCAAAAAGGCAGAAATTTTTTTTTATTTTTAGGCAAATTGCAGAAATGTCTCTTATTTTGGGGCAAAAATTCTGTAATGCTTCTAATTTTGGGGCAAAAATCAGAAATTCCATTAATTTTGGGGCAAAAAGGCAGAAATTCCCCTTATTGTGGGCAATATTGCTGAAATTTCCCTTTTTTTGGGACGAAATTGCAGAAATTTCCTTTATTTTTGGGCAAAATTTCAGAAATTTCCAATATCTTGTGGCAAAAATACAGAAATTCTTTTTATTTCAGGTCAAAAAACAGAAATTACGCTTACTTGGGGGCAAATTCCAGAAATTACCCTTATTTTAGAGAAAAAGGCTGAAATTCCTCTTATTTTGTGACAAAAAGGCAGAAATTCTTCTTATTTTAGAGCAAAAATGCAGAAATTCCACATAATTTTGGGCAAAAATGCCGAAATTTCCTATATTTTGGGGTAAAACACAGTAATGCCCCTAATTTTGAAGCACAAAAGCGGAAATTCCCCTAATTTTTAGGTAAAAAGGCAGAAATTCCCCTTATTTTGGCGCAAAAATGCTGAAATTCCCCTTATTTTGGAGCAAAAATGCAGAAATTTTCATTATTTTAGGGCAAAAAAATAGAAATTCTCCTTATTTTAGGCCAAAAATACAGAAATTACCCTTATTTGAGGCCAAAAAGACTAAAATCCCCTTATTTTGTGGCAAAAAGGCAGAAATTCCCCTTATTTTAGGGCAAAAGGCAGAAATTCACGTTAATTTTGGGCAAAAATGCAGAAATTTTCCTTAATTTGTGGCAAAAATGCAGAAATTTCCCTTATTTTTTGCCAAATAGGCAGATATTTCCCTTGTTTTGAGGCAAAAGCTTATAAATTTAACTTATTTTAATATAAAATTGCAGAAACTTCCCATATTTTGTGGCAATAATGCAGAAATTCCCATTATTTTGGGGTAAAAAGGCAGAAATTTCCTTTACTTTGTAACAAAATTGCAGAAATTTCCCATATTTTGGGGCAAAAATGTAGTAATGCTTCTAATTTTGGGGCAAAATTCAGATTTCACTAATTTTGGGGCAAAATTTAGAAATTTCACTAATTTTGAGGCAAAAAGGCAGAAATTTTTATTATTTTGGGGCAAAAATGCAGAAAGTCTTTTTATTTTGGGGCAAAAAGTCAGAAATTCTCATTTTGGGGTCAAAAGGCAGAAATTTCCCTTATTTTTGGTCAAAATTGCAGAAATTTCTCTTATCATGGGACAAAAATCCTGAAATTCCCCTCATTTGAGGTCAAAAAGGCAGAAATTCCGCTAATTTGGGGGCCAATTGCAGAAATTAAACTTATTTAAGAGAAGAAGACTGAAATTCCCCTTATTTTGTGCCAAAAAACAGAAATTCTTCTTATTTTCGGGAAAAAAGGCAGAAATTCCAATTAATTTTGGGGAAAAATGCAGAAATTTCTCTTATTTTTGGGCAAAAACACAGTAATGCCTTTAATTTTGCGGAAAAATGCAGAAATTCCCCTAATTTTGGGGCAAACAAAAGAAATTCCCTTTATTGTGGGGCAAAATTTCTGAAATTTCCCTTTTTGGGACAAAATTGCAAAATTTTCTCTTATTTTGGAGCAAAATTGCAGAAATTCCCTTTATTTCAGGTCAAAAATGCAAAAATACTGCGTACTTGGTGTCAAAAATGCAGAAATTACCATTATTTTAGGGTAAAAATACTCAAATTCCCCCTTTTTTTCGCCAAAACGGCAGAAATTCCCCTTATTTTGGGCAAAAATGCAGAAATTCCCCTTATTTTGGAACAAAATTGCAGAAATTCCCCTTTTTTTGTTTCAAAAAGGCAGAAATTCCCTTTTTTGGAGCAAAAATGAAGAAAATTCCTTTATTTTGTTGCAAAATTGCATTAATTTCCCTTATTATAGGGTAAAAAGGCAGAAATTCCCCTAATTGTATGACAAAATTGCAAAAATTTCCTTTATGTTGCGGCAAAATTGAAGAATTTCCCATAATTTTAGGGCAAAATTGCAGAAATTTCCCTTATTTTGGGACAAAATTTCAGTAATTCCCCCAATTTTGAAAAAAAAATTGCAGAAATTCCCCTTATTTTGGAGCAAAAATGCAGAAATTTTCCTTAATTAAGGGCAAAAATACAGAAATTCCCCTTATTTTGGGGCAAAAATGCAGAAATTTCTCTTATTTTAAACAAAAAATACAGAAATTACCCTTATTTAGTCAAAAAGACTAAATTCCCTTTATTTTGGGGCAAAAAGGCGAAATTCCTTTAATTTTGAAGCAAAAGGCAGAAATTCCCCTTATTGTGGGGCAAAATTGCTGAAATTTCCTTCTTTTGGGACAAAATTGCAGAAATATCTTTTATTTTGGGGCAAAATTGCAGAAATTCAGCTTATTTGGGGTCAAAAATGCAGAAATTACCCTTATTTGAGGGCAAAAAGACTGAAATTCCTCCTTTTTCGTACCAAAAAGGCAGAAATTCCCCTTATTTTGAGGCAAAAATGCAGAAATTTCCCTTATTTTGGAACAAAATTGCAGAAATTCCCCTTTTTTGTTTCAAAGAGGCAGAAATTCCCTTATTTTGGAGCAAAAATGCAGAAAATTGCCTTATTTTGGGGCAAAATTGCATAAATTTCCCTTATTATAGGGTAAAAAGGCAGAAATTCTCCTAATTATAGGGCAAAATTGCCTAAATTTCTCTTATTTTGGGGCAAAATTGCAGAAATTCCCATAATGTTAGGACAAAATTGCAGAAATTTCCCTTATGTTGGAGCAAAATTGCAGAAATTCCCTTAATATTGGAGCAAAAATGCAGAAATTTTCCTTTTTTTGGATCAAAAATGCAGAAATTTCTCTATTTTGAGGCAAATTGCAGAAATGTCCGTTATTTTGGGGCAAAAATTCTGTAATGCTTCTAATTTTGGGGCAAAAATCAGAAATTCCATTAATTTTGGGGCAAAAAGGCAGAAATTCCCCTTATTGTGGGCAATATTGCTGAAATTTCCCTTTTTTGGGACAAAATTGCAGAAATTTCCCTTATTTTTGGGCAAAATTGCAGATATTTCCCTTATCTTGTGGCAAAAATAGAGAAATTCCTTTTATTTCAGGTCAAAAATACAGAAATTACGCTTTCTTGGGGGCAAATTCCAGAAATTACCCTTATTTTAGAGAAAAAGGCTGAAATTCCTCTTATTTTGTGACAAAAAGGCAGAAATTCTTCTTATTTTAGAGCAAAAATGCAGAAATTCCACATAATTTTGGGCAAAAATGCAGAAATTTCCTTTATTTTGGGGTAAAACACAGTAATGCCCCTAATTTTGGAGCAAAAAGGCGGAAATTCCCCTAATTTTGAGGTAAAAAGGCAGAAATTCCCCTTATTTTGGCGCAAAAATGCTGAAATTCCCCTTATTTTGGAGCAAAAATGCAGAAATTTTCCTTATTTTAGAGCAAAAAAACAGAAATTCTCCTTATTTTAAGCCAAAATTACAGAATTTACCCTTATTTTAGGCCAAAAAGACTAAAATCCCCTTATTTTGTGGCAAAAAGGCAGAAATTCTCCTGATTTTAGGGCAAAAAGGCAGAAATTCACGTTAATTTGGGGCAAAAATGCAGAAATTTTCCTTAATTTGTGGCAAAAATGCAGAAATTTCTCTTATTTTTGGCCAAATAGGCAGAAATTTCCCTTGTTTTGAGGCAAAAGCTTATAAATTTAACTTATTTTAGTATAAAATTGCAGAAACTTCCTTTATTTTGTGGCAAAAATGCAGAAATTTTCATTATTTTGGGATAAGAAGGCAGAAATTTCCCTTACTTTGTAAGAAAATTGCAGAAATTTCCCATATTTTGGGGCAAAAATGTAGTAATGCTTCTAATTTTGAGACAAAATTCAAAAATTTCACTAATTTTGGGGCAAAATTTAGAAATTTCACTAATTTTGGGGCAAAAAAGCAGAAATTTCTTTAGGGCAAAAATGAAGAAATTCTTTTTATTTTGGGGCAAAAAGGCAGAAATTCTCCTCATTTTGGGGCCAAAAGGCAGAAATTTCCCTTATTTTTGGGCAAAATTGCAGAAATTTCTCTTATCATGGTACAAAAATCCAGAAATTCCCCTCATTTTAGGTCAAAAAGGCAGAAATTCCGCTAATTTGGGGGCCAATTGCAGAAATTAAACTTATTTAAGGGAAGAAGACTGAAATTCCCATTATTTTGTGCCAAAAAAGCAGAAATTCTTCTTATTTTAGGGCAAAAAGGCAGAAATTCCAATTAATTTTGGGGAAAAATGCAGAAATTTCCCTTATTTTTGGGCAAAAACACAGTAATGCCTTTAATTTTGCGGCAAAAATGCAGAAATTCCCCTAATTTTGGGGCAAACGTCAGAAATTCCTCTTATTGTGGGGCAAAATTGCTGAAATTTCCCTTTTTTGGGACAAAATTGCAAAAATTTCTCTTATTTTGAGGCAAAATTATCAGAAATTCCCCTTATTTCTGGTCAAAAATGCAGAAATACCGCATACTTGGTGTAAAAAAGGAAATTACCTTTATTTTAGGACAAAAATACTGAAATTCCCACTTTTTTGCGCCAAAAAGGCAGAAATTTCCCTTATTTTGGGCAAAAATGCAGAAATTCCCCTTATTTTGGAACAAAATTGAAGATATCCCCCTTTTTTTGTGTCAAAAAGGCAGAAATTCCCTTTATTTTGGAGCAAAAATGAAGAAAATTCCTTTATTTTGTTGCAAAATTGCATTAATTTCAAATATTATAGGGTAAAAAGGCAGAAATTCATCTAATTATAAGCAAAATTGCAGAAATTTCCTTTATGTTGTGGCAAAATTGCAGAAATTTCCCTTATTTTTGGCCAAATAGGCAGAAATTTCCCTTGTTTTGAGGCAAAAGCTTATAAATTTAACTTATTTTAGTATAAAATTGCAGAAACTTTCTTTATTTTGTGGCAAAAATGCAGAAATTCCCATTATTTTGGGGTAAAAAGGCAGAAATTTCCCTTACTTTGTAACAAAATTGCAGAAATTTCCCATATTTTGGGGCAAAACTGTAGTAATGCTTCTCATTTTGGGGCAAAATTCAGAAATTTCACTAACTTTGGGGCAAAATTTAGAAATTTCACTAATTTTGAGGCAAAAAGGCAGAAATTTTTATTATTTTGGGGCAAAAATGCAGAAAGTCTTTTTATTTTGGGGAAAAAAGTCAGAAATTCTCCTCATTTTGGGGTCAAAAGGCAGAATTTTCCCTTATTTTTGGGCAAAATTGCAGAAATTTTTCTTCTCATGGGACAAAAATCCTGAAATTCCCCTCATTTGAGGTCAAAAAGGCAGAAATTCCGCTAATTTGGGGGCCAATTGCAGAAATTAAACTTATTTAAGGGAAGAAGACTGAAATTCCCTTTATTTTGTGCCAAAAACAGAAATTCTTCTTATTTTAGGGCAAAAAGGCAGAAATTCCAATTAATTTTGGGGAAAAATGCAGAAATTTCCCTTATTTTTGGGCAAAAACACAGTAATGCCTTTAATTTTGCCGCAAAAATGCAGAAATTCCCCTAATTTTGGGGCAAACGGAAGAAATTCCCTTTATTGTGGGGAAAAATTTCTGAAATTTCTCTTTTTCGGGACAAAATTGCAAAATTTTCTCTTATTTTGGAGCAAAATTGGAGAAATTCTTCTTATTTCATGTCAAAAATGCAAAAATACTGCGTACTTGGTGTCAAAAATGCAGAAATTACCCTTATTTTAGGGTAAAAATACTCAAATTCCCCATTTTTTTGCGCCAAAACGGCAGAAATTCCCCTTATTTTGGGCAAAAATGCAGAAATTCCCCTTATTTTGGAACAAAATTGCAGATATTCCCCTTTTTTGTTTCAAAAAGGCAGAAATTCCCTTTTTTGGAGCAAAAATGAAGAAAATTCCTTTATTTTGTTGCAAAATTGCATTAATTTCCCTTATTATAGGGTAAAAAGGCAGAAATTCCCCTAATTATATGACAAAATTGCAAAAATTTCCTTTATGTTGCGGCAAAATTGAAGAAATTCCCATAATTTTAAAGCAAAATTGCAGAAATTTCCCTTATTTTGGGACAAAATTTCAGTAATTCCCCTAATTTTGAAAAAAAAATTGCAGAAATTCCCCTTATTTTGGAGCAAAAATGCAGAAATTTTCCTTAATTCAGGGCAAAAATACAGAAATTCCCCTTATTTTGGGGCAAAAAGGCAGAAATTTCTCTTATTTTAGGCAAAAAATACAGAAATTACCCTTATTTAAGGCAAAAAGACTAAATTCCCCTTATTTTGGGGCAAAAAGGCAGAAATTCCTTTAATTTTGAAGCAAAAGGCAGAAATTCCCCTTATTGAGGGACAAAATTGCTGAAATTTCCTTCTTTTGGGACAAAATTGCAGAAATTTCTTTTATTTTGGGGCAAAATTGCAGTAATTCAGCTTATTTGGGGTCAAAAATGCAGAAATTACCCTTATTTTAGGGCAAAAAGACTGAAATTCCCCCTTTTTCGTGCCAAAAAGGCAGAAATTCCCCTTATTTTGAGGCAAAAATGCAGAAATTTCCCTTATTTTGGAACAAAATTGCAGAAATTCCCCTTTTTTGTTTCAAAGAGGCAGAAATTCCCTTATTTTGGAGCAAAAATGCAGAAAATTGCCTTATTTTGGGGCAAAATTGCATAAATTTCCCTTATTATAGGGTAAAAAGGCAGAAATTCTCCTAATTATAGGGCAAAATTGCATAAATTTTCCTTATTTTGGGGCAAAATTGCAGAAATTCCCATAATTTTAGGACAAAATGGCAGAAATTTCCCTTATGTTGCAGCAAAATTGCAGAAATTCCCCTAATATTGGAGCAAAAATGCAGAAATTTTCCTTAATTCAAGGCAAAAATACAGAAATTCCCCTTATTTTGGGGCAAAAATGCAGAAATTTCTCTTATTTTAGGCAAAAAATACAGAAATTACCCTTATTTAAGGCAAAAAGACTAAATTCCCCTTATTTTGGCGCAAAAAGGCAGAAATTCTCCTAATTTTGAAGCAAAAGGCAGAAATTCCCCTTATTTTGGAACAAAATTGCAGAAATTCCCCTTTTTTGTTTCAAAAAGGCAGAAATTCCCTTTATTTTGGAGCAAAAATGCAGAAAATTTCCTTATTTTGGTGCAAAATTGCATAAATTTTCCTTATTATAGGGTAAAAAGGCAGAAATTCTCCTAATTATAGGGCAAAATTGCCTAAATTTCTCTTATTTTGGAGCAAAATTGCAGAAATTCCCAAAATTTTAGGACAAAATTGCAGAAATTTCCCTTATGTTGGGGCAAAATTGCAGAAATTCTCCTAATTTTGGAGCAAAAATGCAGAAATTTTCCTTTTTTGGATCAAAAAGACAGAAAATTTTTTTTATTTTTAGGCAAATTGCAGAAATGTCTCTTATTTTGGGGCAAAAATTCTGTAATGCTTCTAATTTTGGGGCAAAAATCAGAAATTCCATTAATTTTGGGGCAAAAAGCAGAAATTCCCCTTATTGTGGGCAATATTGCTGAAATTTCCCTTTTTTTGGGACGAAATTGCAGAAATTTCCTTTATTTTTGGGCAAAATTTAGGAAATTTCCATTATCTTGTGGCAAAAATACAGAAATTCTTTTTATTTCAGGTCAAAAAACAGAAATTACGCTTTCTTGGGGGCAAATTCCAGAAATTACCCTTATTTTAGAGAAAAAGGCTGAAATTCCTCTTATTTTGTGACAAAAAGGCAGAAATTTTTCTTATTTTAGAGCAAAAATGCAGAAATTCCACATAATTTTGGGCAAAAATGCCGAAATTTCCTTTATTTTGAGGTAAAACACAGTAATGCCCCTAATTTTGAAGCAAAGAGGCAGAAATTCCCCCAATTTTGAGGTAAAAAGGCAGA
Organism: Micromys minutus; assembly: GCF_963924665.1. NCBI lineage: Eukaryota > Metazoa > Chordata > Mammalia > Rodentia > Muridae > Micromys > Micromys minutus. The sequence goes on along the minus strand of NW_027667701.1, from coordinate 147,244 downwards.
AATTCCCCTTATTTTGGCGCAAAAATGCTGAAATTCCCCTTATTTTGGAGCAAAAATGCAGAAATTTTCCTTATTTTAGGCCAAAAAGACTAAAATCCCCTTATTTTGTGGCAAAAAGGCAGAAATTCCCCTTATTTTAGGGCAAAAGGCAGGAATTCACGTTAATTTTGGTCAAAAATGCAGAAATTTTCCTTAATTTGTGGCAAAAATGCAGAAATTTCCCTTATTTTTGGCCAAATAGGCAGATATTTCCCTTGTTTTGAGGCAAAAGCTTATAAATTTAACTTATTTTAGTATAAAATTGCAGAAACTTCCCATATTTTGTGGCAAAAATGCAGAAATTCCCATTATTTTGGGGTAAAAAGGCAGAAATTTCTCTTACTTTGTAACAAAATTGCAGAAATTTCCCATATTTTGGGACAAAAATGTAGTAATGCTTCTAATTTTGGGGCAAAATTCAGAAATTTCACTAATATTGGGGCAAAATTTAGAAATTTCACTAATTTTGAGGCAAAAAGGCAGAAATTTTTATTATTTTGGGGCAAAAATGCAGAAAGTCTTTTTATTTTGGGGCAAAAAGTCAGAAATTCTTCTAATTTTGGGGTCAAAAGGCAGAAATTTTCCTTATTTTTGGGCAAAATTGCAGAAATTTCTCTTATCATGGGACAAAAATCCTGAAATTCCCCTCATTTTAGGTCAAAAAGGCAGAAATTCCGCTAATTTGGGGGCCAATTGCAGAAATTAAACTTATTTAAGGTAAGAAGACTGAAATTCCCCTTATTTTGTGCCAAAAAACAGAAATTCTTCTTATTTTAGGGCAAAAAAGCAGAAATTCCAATTAATTTTGGGGAAAAATGCAGAAATTTCTCTTATTTTTGGGCAAAAACACAGTAATGCCTTTAATTTTGCGGCAAAAATGCAGAAATTCCCCTAATTTTGGGGCAAACGGAAGAAATTCCCTTTATTGTGGGGAAAAATTTCTGAAATTTCTCTTTTTTGGGACAAAATTGCAAAATTTTCTCTTATTTTGGAGCAAAATTGCAGAAATTCCCCTTATTTCAGGTCAAAAATGCAAAAATACTGCGTACTTGGTGTCAAAAATGCAGAAATTACCCTTATTTTAGGGTAAAAATACTCAAATTCCCCCTTTTTTTGTGCCAAAACGGCAGAAATTCCCCTTATTTTAGGCAAAAATGCAGAAATTCCCCTTATTTTGGAACAAAATTGCAGAAATTCCCCTTTTTTTGTTTCAAAAAGGCAGAAATTCCCTTTTTTGGAGCAAAAATGAAGAAAATTCCTTTATTTTGTTGCAAAATTGCATTAATTTCCCTTATTATAGGGTAAAAAGGCAGAAATTCCCCTAATTGTATGACAAAATTGCAAAAATTTCCTTTATGTTGCGGCAAAATTGAAGAAATTTCCATAATTTTAGGGCAAAATTGCAGAAATTTCCCTTATTTTGGGACAAAATTTCAGTAATTCCCCTAATTTTGAAAAAAAAATTGCAGAAATTCCCCTCTTTTTTTGGAGCAAAAATGCAGAAATTTTCCTTAATTCAGGGCAAAAATACCGAAATTCCCCTTATTTTGGGGCAAAAATGCAGAAATTTCTCTTATTTTAGGCAAAAAATACAGAAATTACCCTTATTTAGGCAAAAAGACTAAATTCCCCTTATTTTGGGGCAAAAAGGCAGAAATTCCTTTAATTTTGAAGCAAAAGGCAGAAATTCCCCTTATTGTGGGACAAAATTGCTGAAATTTCCTTCTTTTGGGACAAAATTGCAGAAATTTCTTTTATTTTGGGGCAAAATTGCAGAAATTCAGCTTATTTGGGGTCAAAAATGCAGAAATTACCCTTATTTTAGGGCAAAAAGACTGAAATTCCCCCTTTTTCGTGCCAAAAAGGCAGAAATTCCCCGTATTTTGAGACAAAAATGCAGAAATTTCCCTTATTTTGGAACAAAATTGCAGAAATTCCCCTTTTTTGTTTCAAAGAGGCAGAAATTCCCTTATTTTGGAGCAAAAATGCAGAAAATTGCCTTATTTTGGGGCAAAATTGCATAAATTTCCCTTATTATAGGGTAAAAAGGCAGAAATTCTACTAATTATAGGGCAAAATTGCTTAAATATCTCTTATTTTGGGGCAAAATTGCAGAAATTCCCATAATTTTAGGAAAAAATTGCAGAAATTTTCATAATGTTGGAGCAAAATTGCAGAAATTCCCCTAATATTGGAGCAAAAATGCAGAAATTTTCCTTTTTTTGGATCAAAAATGCAGAAATTTCTCTATTTTGAGGCAAATTGCAGAAATGTCCGTTATTTTGGGGCAAAAATTCTGTAATGCTTCTAATTTTGGGGCAAAAAATCAGAAATTCCATTAATTTTGAGGCAAAAATGCAGAAATTCCCCTTATTTTGGGCAATATTGCTGAAATTTCCCTTTTTTGGGACAAAATTGCAGAAATTTCCCTTATTTTTGGGCAAAATTGCAGAAATTTCCCTTATCTTGTGGCAAAAATAGAGAAATTCCTTTTATTTCAGGTCAAAAAGACAGAAATTACGCTTTCTTGGGGGCAAATTCCAGAAATTACCCTTATTTTAGAGAAAAAGGCTGAAATTCCTCTTATTTTGTGACAAAAAGGCAGAAATTCTTCTTATTTTAGAGCAAAAATGCAGAAATTCCACATAATTTTGGGCAAAAATGCAGAAATTTCCTTTATTTTGGGGTAAAACACAATAATGCCCCTAATTTTGGAGCAAAAAGGCGGAAATTCCCCTAATTTTGAGGTAAAAAGGCAGAAATTCCCCTTATTTTGGCGCAAAAATGCTGAAATTCCTATTATTTTGGAGCAAAAATGCAGAAATTTTCCTTATTTTAGGGCAAAAAAACAGAAATTCTCCTTATTTTAAGCCAAAATTACAGAAATTACCCTTATTTTAGGCCAAAAAGACTAAAATCCCCTTATTTTGTGGCAAAAAGGCAGAAATTCCCCTTATTTTAGGGCAAAAGGCAGGAATTCACGTTAATTTTGGTCAAAAATGCAGAAATTTTCCTTAATTTGTGGCAAAAATGCAGAAATTTCCCTTATTTTTGGCCAAATAGGCAGATATTTCCCTTGTTTTGAGGCAAAAGCTTATAAATTTAACTTATTTTAGTATAAAATTGCAGAAACTTCCCATATTTTGTGGCAAAAATGCAGAAATTCCCATTATTTTGGGGTAAAAAGGCAGAAATTTCTCTTACTTTGTAACAAAATTGCAGAAATTTCCCATATTTTGGGACAAAAATGTAGTAATGCTTCTAATTTTGGGGCAAAATTCAGAAATTTCACTAATATTGGGGCAAAATTTAGAAATTTCACTAATTTTGAGGCAAAAAGGCAGAAATTTTTATTATTTTGGGGCAAAAATGCAGAAAGTCTTTTTATTTTGGGGCAAAAAGTCAGAAATTCTTCTAATTTTGGGGTCAAAAGGCAGAAATTTTCCTTATTTTTGGGCAAAATTGCAGAAATTTCTCTTATCATGGGACAAAAATCCTGAAATTCCCCTCATTTTAGGTCAAAAAGGCAGAAATTCCGCTAATTTGGGGGCCAATTGCAGAAATTAAACTTATTTAAGGTAAGAAGACTGAAATTCCCCTTATTTTGTGCCAAAAAACAGAAATTCTTCTTATTTTAGGGCAAAAAAGCAGAAATTCCAATTAATTTTGGGGAAAAATGCAGAAATTTCTCTTATTTTTGGGCAAAAACACAGTAATGCCTTTAATTTTGCGGCAAAAATGCAGAAATTCCCCTAATTTTGGGGCAAACGGAAGAAATTCCCTTTATTGTGGGGAAAAATTTCTGAAATTTCTCTTTTTTGGGACAAAATTGCAAAATTTTCTCTTATTTTGGAGCAAAATTGCAGAAATTCCCCTTATTTCAGGTCAAAAATGCAAAAATACTGCGTACTTGGTGTCAAAAATGCAGAAATTACCCTTATTTTAGGGTAAAAATACTCAAATTCCCCCTTTTTTTGTGCCAAAACGGCAGAAATTCCCCTTATTTTAGGCAAAAATGCAGAAATTCCCCTTATTTTGGAACAAAATTGCAGAAATTCCCCTTTTTTTGTTTCAAAAAGGCAGAAATTCCCTTTTTTGGAGCAAAAATGAAGAAAATTCCTTTATTTTGTTGCAAAATTGCATTAATTTCCCTTATTATAGGGTAAAAAGGCAGAAATTCCCCTAATTGTATGACAAAATTGCAAAAATTTCCTTTATGTTGCGGCAAAATTGAAGAAATTTCCATAATTTTAGGGCAAAATTGCAGAAATTTCCCTTATTTTGGGACAAAATTTCAGTAATTCCCCTAATTTTGAAAAAAAAATTGCAGAAATTCCCCTCTTTTTTTGGAGCAAAAATGCAGAAATTTTCCTTAATTCAGGGCAAAAATACCGAAATTCCCCTTATTTTGGGGCAAAAATGCAGAAATTTCTCTTATTTTAGGCAAAAAATACAGAAATTACCCTTATTTAGGCAAAAAGACTAAATTCCCCTTATTTTGGGGCAAAAAGGCAGAAATTCCTTTAATTTTGAAGCAAAAGGCAGAAATTCCCCTTATTGTGGGACAAAATTGCTGAAATTTCCTTCTTTTGGGACAAAATTGCAGAAATTTCTTTTATTTTGGGGCAAAATTGCAGAAATTCAGCTTATTTGGGGTCAAAAATGCAGAAATTACCCTTATTTTAGGGCAAAAAGACTGAAATTCCCCCTTTTTCGTGCCAAAAAGGCAGAAATTCCCCGTATTTTGAGACAAAAATGCAGAAATTTCCCTTATTTTGGAACAAAATTGCAGAAATTCCCCTTTTTTGTTTCAAAGAGGCAGAAATTCCCTTATTTTGGAGCAAAAATGCAGAAAATTGCCTTATTTTGGGGCAAAATTGCATAAATTTCCCTTATTATAGGGTAAAAAGGCAGAAATTCTACTAATTATAGGGCAAAATTGCTTAAATATCTCTTATTTTGGGGCAAAATTGCAGAAATTCCCATAATTTTAGGAAAAAATTGCAGAAATTTTCATAATGTTGGAGCAAAATTGCAGAAATTCCCCTAATATTGGAGCAAAAATGCAGAAATTTTCCTTTTTTTGGATCAAAAATGCAGAAATTTCTCTATTTTGAGGCAAATTGCAGAAATGTCCGTTATTTTGGGGCAAAAATTCTGTAATGCTTCTAATTTTGGGGCAAAAAATCAGAAATTCCATTAATTTTGAGGCAAAAATGCAGAAATTCCCCTTATTTTGGGCAATATTGCTGAAATTTCCCTTTTTTGGGACAAAATTGCAGAAATTTCCCTTATTTTTGGGCAAAATTGCAGAAATTTCCCTTATCTTGTGGCAAAAATAGAGAAATTCCTTTTATTTCAGGTCAAAAAGACAGAAATTACGCTTTCTTGGGGGCAAATTCCAGAAATTACCCTTATTTTAGAGAAAAAGGCTGAAATTCCTCTTATTTTGTGACAAAAAGGCAGAAATTCTTCTTATTTTAGAGCAAAAATGCAGAAATTCCACATAATTTTGGGCAAAAATGCAGAAATTTCCTTTATTTTGGGGTAAAACACAATAATGCCCCTAATTTTGGAGCAAAAAGGCGGAAATTCCCCTAATTTTGAGGTAAAAAGGCAGAAATTCCCCTTATTTTGGCGCAAAAATGCTGAAATTCCTATTATTTTGGAGCAAAAATGCAGAAATTTTCCTTATTTTAGGGCAAAAAAACAGAAATTCTCCTTATTTTAAGCCAAAATTACAGAAATTACCCTTATTTTAGGCCAAAAAGACTAAAATCCCCTTATTTTGTGGCAAAAAGGCAGAAATTCCCCTGATTTTAGGGCAAATGGGCAGAAATTCACGTTAATTTTGGGCAAAAATGCAGAAATTTTCCTTAATTTGTGGCAAAAATGCAGAAATTTCCCTTATTTTTTGCCAAATAGGCAGAAATTTCCCTTGTTTTGAGGCAAAAGCTTATAAATTTAACTTATTTTAGTATAAAATTGCAGAAACTTCCTTTATTTTGGGGCAAAAATGCAGAAATTCCGATTATTTTGGGATAAAAAGGCAGAAATTTTTCTTACTTTGTAACAAAATTGCAGAAATTTCCCATATTTTGGGGCAAAAATGTAGTAATGCTTCTAATTTTGGGACAAAATTCAAAAATTTCACTAATTTTGGGGCAAAATTTAGAAATTTCACTAATTTTGGGGCAAAAAGGCAGAAATTCCTATTATTTTAGGGCAAAAATGAAGAAATTATTTTTATTTTTGGGCAAAAAGGCAGAAATTCTCCTCATTTTGGGCCCAAAAGGCAGAAATTTCCCTTATTTTTGGGCAAAATTGCAGAAATTTCTCTTATCATGGTACAAAAATCCAGCAATTCCGCTCATTTTAGGTCAAAAAGGCAGAAATTCCGCTAATTTGGGGGCCAATTGCAGAAATTAAACTTATTTAAGGGAAGAAGACTGAAATTCCCATTATTTTGTGCCAAAAAAGCAGAAATTCTTCTTATTTTAGGGCAAAAAGGCAGAAATTCCAATTAATTTTGGGGAAAAATGCAGAAATTTCCCTTATTTTTGGGCAAAAGCACAGTAATGCCTTTAATTTTGCGGCAAAAATGCAGAAATTCCCCTAATTTTGGGGCAAACGGCAGAAATTCCTCTTATTGTGGGGCAAAATTGCTGAAATTTCCCTTTTTTGGGACAAAATTGCAAAAATTTCTTTTATTTTGAGGCAAAATTATCAGAAATTCCCCTTATTTCAGGTCAAAAATGCAGAAATAGCGCATACTTGGTGTAAAAAAGGAAATTACTCTTATTTTAGGACAAAAATACTGAAATTCCCCCTTTTTTGCGCCAAAAAGGCAGAAATTTCCCTTATTTTGGGCAAAAATGCAGAAATTCCCCTTATTTTGGAACAAAATTGAAGATATTCCCCTTTTTTTGTTTCAAAAAGGCAGAAATTCCCTTTATTTTGGAGCAAAAATGAAGAAAATTCCTTTATTGTGTTGCAAAATTGCATTAATTTCCCATATTATAGGGTCAAAAGGCAGAAATTCATCTAATTATAGGCAAAATTGCAGAAATTTCCTTTATGTTGTGGCAAAATTGCAGAAATTTCCCTTATTTTGGGACAAAATTGCAGAAATTCCCCTAATTTTGAAAAAAAATTGTAGAAATTCCCCTTATTTTGGAGCAAAAATGCAGAAATTTTCCTTAATTCAGGGCAAAAATACAGAAATTCCCCTTATTTTGGGGCAAAAATGCAGAAATTTCTCTTATTTTAGGCAAAAAATACAGAAATTACCCTTATTTAAGGCAATAAGACTAAATTCCCCTTATTTTGAAGCAAAAAGGCAGGAATTCCCCTAATTTTGAAGAAAAAGGCAGAAATTCCCCTTATTGTGGGACAAAATTGCTGAAATTACCTTTTTTTGGGACAAAATTGCAGAAATTCCCCTTTTTTTGTTTCAAAAAGGCAGAAATTCCCTTTATTTTGGAGCAAAAATGCAGAAAATTCCCTTATTTTGGTGCAAAATTGCATAAATTTCCCTTATTATAGGGTAAAAAGGCAGAAATTCTCCTAATTATAGGGCAAAATTGCATAAATTTCCCTTATTTTGGGGCAAAATTTCAGAAATTCCCATAATTTTAGGACAAAATTGCAGAAATTTCCCTTATTTTGGGGCAAAATTGCAGAAATACCCTAATTTCAGAGCAAAAATGCAGAAATTTTCCTTTTTTGGATCAAAAAGGCAGAAATTTTTCTATTTTGAGGCAAATTGCAGAAATGTCCCTTATTTTGGGGCAAAAATTCTGTAATGCTTCTAATTTTGGGGCAAAAATCAGAAATTCCATTAATTTTGGGGCAAAAGGCAGAAATTCCTCTTATTGTGGGTAATATTGCTGAAATTTCCCATTTTTGGGACAAAATTGCAGAAATTTCCCTTATTTTTGGGCAAAATTGCAGAAATTTCCCTTATCTTGTGGCAAAAATACAGAAATTCCTTTTATTTCAGGTCAAAAAGACAGAAATTACGCTTTCTTTGGGGGCAAATTCCAGAAATTACCCTTATTTTAAAGAAAAAGCCTTAAATTCCTCTTATTTTGTGACAAAAAGGCAGAAATTCTTCTTATTTTAGAGCAAAAATGCAGAAATTCCACATAATTTTGGGCAAAAATTTCCTTTATTTTTGGGTAAAACACAGTAATGCCCCTAATTTTGGAGAAAAAAGGCAGAAATTCCCCTAATTTTGAGGTAAAAAGGCAGAAATTCCCCTTATTTTGGGGCAAAAATGCTGAAATTCCCCTTATTTTGGAGCAAAAATGAAGAAATTTTCCTTATTTTAGGGCAAAAAGACAGAAATTCTTCTTATTTTAGGCCAAAAATACAGAAATTACCCTTATTTTAGGCCAAAATAATAAAATCCCCTTATTTTGTGGCAAAAAGGCAGAAATTCCCCTTATTTTAGGGCAAAAAGGCAGAAATTCCCGTTAATTTTGGGCAAAAATGCAGAAATTTTCCTTAATTTGTGGCAAAAATGCAGAAATTTTCCTTATTTTTGGCCAAATAGGCAGAAATTTCCCTTATTTTGAGGCAAAAGCTTAGAAATTTTACTTATTTTAGTATAAAATTGCAAAAACTTCCCTTATTTTGTGGCAAAAATACAGAAATTCCCATTATTTTGGGGTAAAAAAGAAGAAATTTCCCTTACTTTGTAACAAAATTGCAGAAATTTCCCATATTTTGGGACAAAAATGTAGTAATGCTTCTAATTTTGGGGCAAAATTCAGAAATTTCACTAATTTTGGGGCAAAATTTAGAAATTTCACTAATTTTGGGGCAAAAAGGCAGAAATTCCTAATATTTTGGGGCAAAAATGCAGAAATTCTTTATATTTTGGGGCAAAAAGGCAGAAATTCTTATTTTAGGGCCAAAAGGCAGAAATTTCCCTTATTTTTGGGCAAAATTGCAGAAATTTCCCTTATCATGGGACAAAAATCCAGAAATTTCCCTCATTTTAGGTCAAAAATGCAGAATTTCCTCTAATTTAAGGGCAAATTGCAGATATTAAACTTATTTAAGAGAAGAAGACTGAAATTCCCCTTATTTTGTGCCAAAAAAGCAGAAATTCTTCTTTTTTTAGGGCAAAAAGGCAGAAATTCCAATTAATTTTGGGGAAAAATGCAGAAATTTACCTTATTTTGGGGCAAAAGCACAGTAATGCCTTTAATTTGGTAGCAAAAATGCAGAAATTCCCCTAATTTTGGGGCAAACGGCAGAAATTCCCCTCATTATGGGGCAAAATTGCTGAAATTTCCCTTTTTTGGGACAAAATTTCAAAAATTTCTCTTATTTTGGTGCAAAATTGCAGATATTCCTTTTATTTCAGGTCAAAAATGCAGAAATACCGCATACTTGGTGTCAAAAATGCAGAAATTACCCTTATTTTAGAGCAAAAATACTGAAATTCCCCTTTTTTGCGCCAAAAAGGCAGAAATTACCCTTATTTGGGCAAAAATGCAGAAATTCCTCTTATTTTGGAACGAAATTGCAGAAATTCCCCTTTTTTTGTTTCAAAAAGGCAGAAATTCCCTTTATTTTGGAGCACAAATGAAGAAAATTCCCTTATTTTGTTGCAAAATTGCATTAATTTCCCTTATTATAGGGTAAAAAGGCAGAAATTCCCCTAATTATAGGACAAAATTGCAGAAATTTCATTTATGTTGCGGCAAAATTGCAGAAATTCCCATAATTTAAGGGCAAAATTGCAGAAATTTTCCTTATTTTGGGACAAAATTGCAGAAATTCCCCTAATTTTGAAAAAAAATTGCAGAAATTCCCCTTATTTTGGAGCAAAAATGCCGAAATTTTCCTTAATTCAGGGCAAAAATACAGAAATTCCCCTTAATTTGGGGCAAAAATGCAGAAATTTCTCTTATTTTAGGCAAAAAATACAGAAATTACTATTATTTAAGGCAAAAAGACTAAATTCCCCTTATTTTGAGGCAAAAAGGCAGAAATTTCTCTTATTTTAGGCAAAAAATACAGAAATTACCCTTATTTAGGCAAAAAGACTAAATTCCCCTTATTTTGGGGCAAAAAGGCAGAAATTCCTTTAATTTTGAAGCAAAAGGCAGAAATTCCCCTTATTGTGGGACAAAATTGCTGAAATTTCCTTCTTTTGGGACAAAATTGCAGAAATTTCTTTTGGGGCAAAATTGCAGAAATTCAGCTTATTTGGGGTCAAAAATGCAGAAATTACCCTTATTTTAGGGCAAAAAGACTGAAATTCCCCCTTTTTCGTGCCAAAAAGGCAGAAATTCCCCTTATTTTGAGGCAAAAATGCAGAAATTTCCCTTATTTTGGAACAAAATTGCAGAAATTCCCCTTTTTTGTTTCAAAGAGGCAGAAATTCCCTTATTTTGGAGCAAAAATGCAGAAAATTGCCTTATTTTGGGGCAAAATTGCATAAATTTCCCTTATTATAGGGTAAAAAGGCAGAAATTCTCCTAATTATAGGGCAAAATTGCTTAAATATCTCTTATTTTGGGGCAAAATTGCAGAAATTCCCATAATTTTAGGAAAAAATTGCAGAAATTTTCCTTATGTTGGAGGAAAATTGCAGAAATTTCTCTATTTTGAGGCAAATTGCAGAAATGTCCGTTATTTTGGGGCAAAAATTCTGTAATGCTTCTAATTTTGGGGCAAAAATCAGAAATTCCATTAATTTTGGGGCAAAAATGCAGAAATTCCCCTTATTTTGGGCAATATTGCTGAAATTTCCCTTTTTTGGGACAAAATTGCAGAAATTTCCCTTATTTTTGGGCAAAATTGCAGAAATTTCCCTTATCTTGTGGCAAAAATAGAGAAATTCCTTTTATTTCAGGTCAAAAAGACAGAAATTACGCTTTCTTGGGGGCAAATTCCAGAAATTACCCTTATTTTAGAGAAAAAGGCTGAAATTCCTCTTATTTTGTGACAAAAAGGCAGAAATTCTTCTTATTTTAGAGCAAAAATGCAGAAATTCCACATTATTTTGGGCAAAAATGCAGAAATTTCCTTTATTTTGGGGTAAAACACAGTAATGCCCCTAATTTTGGAGCAAAAAGGCAGAAATTCCCCTAATTTTGAGGTAAAAAGGCAGAAATTCCCCTTATTTTGGCGCAAAAATGCTGAAATTCCTATTATTTTGGAGCAAAAATGCAGAAATTTTCTTTATTTTAGGGCAAAAAAACAGAAATTCTCCTTATTTTAAGCCAAAATTACAGAAATTACCCTTATTTTAGGCCAAAAAGACTAAAATCCCCTTATTTTGTGGCAAAAAGGCAGAAATTCCCCTGATTTTAGGGCAAATGGGCAGAAATTCACGTTAATTTTGGGCAAAAATGCAGAAATTTTCCTTAATTTGTGGCAAAAATGCAGAAATTTCCCTTATTTTTTGCCAAATAGGCAGAAATTTCCCTTGTTTTGAGGCAAAAGCTTATAAATTTAACTTATTTTAGTATAAAATTGCAGAAACTTCCTTTATTTTGGGGCAAAAATGCAGAAATTCCGATTATTTTGGGATAAAAAGGCAGAAATTTTACTTACTTTGTAACAAAATTGCAGAAATTTCCCATATTTTGGGGCAAAAATGTAGTAATGCTTCTAATTTTGGGACAAAATTCAAAAATTTCACTAATTTTGGGGCAAAATTTGGAAATTTCACTAATTTTGGGGCAAAAAGGCAGAAATTCCTATTATTTTAGGGCAAAAATGAAGAAATTATTTTTATTTTTGGGCAAAAAGGCAGAAATTCTCCTCATTTTGGGCCCAAAAGGCAGAAATTTCCCTTATTTTTGGGCAAAATTGCAGAAATTTCTCTTATCATGGTACAAAAATCCAGAAATTCCACTCATTTTAGGTCAAAAAGGCAGAAATTCCGCTAATTTGGGGGCCAATTGCAGAAATTAAACTTATTTAAGGGAAGAAGACTGAAATTCCCATTATTTTGTGCCAAAAAAGCAGAAATTCTTCTTATTTTAGGGCAAAAAGGCAGAAATTCCAATTAATTTTGAGGAAAAATGCAGAAATTTCCCTTATTTTTGGGCAAAAGCACAGTAATGCCTTTAATTTTGCGGCAAAAATGCAGAAATTCCCCTAATTTTGGGGCAAACGGTAGAAATTCCTCTTATTGTGGGGCAAAATTGCTGAAATTTCCCTTTTTTGGGACAAAATTGCAAAAATTTCTTTTATTTTGAGGCAAAATTATCAGAAATTCCCCTTATTTCAGGTCAAAAATGCAGAAATACCGCATACTTGGTGTAAAAAAGGAAATTACCCTTATTTTAGGACAAAAATACTGAAATTCCCCCTTTTTTGCGCCAAAAAGGCAGAAATTTCCCTTATTTTGGGCAAAAATGCAGAAATTCCCCTTATTTTGGAACAAAATTGAAGATATTCCCCTTTTTTTGTTTCAAAAAGGCAGAAATTCCCTTTATTTTGGAGCAAAAATGCAGAAAATTCCCTTATTTTGGTGCAAAATTGCATAAATTTCCCTTATTATAGGGTAAAAAGGCAGAAATTCTCCTAATTATAGGGCAAAATTGCATAAATTTCCCTTATTTTGGGGCAAAATTTCAGAAATTCCCATAATTTTAGGACAAAATTGCAGAAATTTCCCTTATTTTGGGGCAAAATTGCAGAAATACCCTAATTTCAGAGCAAAAATGCAGAAATTTTCCTTTTTTGGATCAAAAAGGCAGAAATTTCTCTATTTTGAGGCAAATTGCAGAAATGTCCCTTATTTTGGGGCAAAAATTCTGTAATGCTTCTAATTTTGGGGCAAAAATCAGAAATTCCATTAATTTTGGGGCAAAAACGCAGAAATTTCCCTTATTGTGGGCTATATTGCTGACATTTGCCATTTTTGGGACAAAATTGCAGAAATTTCCCTTATTTTTGGGCAAAATTGCAGAAATTTCCCTTATCTTGTGGCAAAAATACAGAAATTCCTTTTATTTCAGGTCAAAAAGACAGAAATTACGCTTTCTTTGGGGGCAAATTCCAGAAATTACCCTTATTTTAAAGAAAAAGCCTTAAATTCCTCTTATTTTGTGACAAAAAGGCAGAAATTCTTCTTATTTTAGAGCAAAAATGCAGAAATTCCACATAATTTTGGGCAAAAATGCAGAAATTTCCTTTATTTTTGGGTAAAACACAGTAATGCCCCTAATTTTAAAGAAAAAAGGCAGAAATTCCCCTAATTTTGAGGTAAAAAGGCAGAAATTCCCCTTATTTTGGGGCAAAAATGCTGAAATTCCCCTTATTTTGGAGCAAAAATGAAGAAATTTTCCTTATTTTGGAGCAAAAATGAAGAAATTTTCCTTATTTTAGGGCAAAAAGACAGAAATTCTTCTTATTTTAGGCCAAAAATACAGAAATTACCCTTATTTTAGGCCAAAATAATAAAATCCCCTTATTTTGTGGCAAAAAGGCAGAAATTCCCCTTATTTTAGGGCAAAAAGGCAGAAATTCCCGTTAATTTTGGGCAAAAATGCAGAAATTTTCCTTAATTTGTGGCAAAAATGCAGAAATTTTCCTTATTTTTGGCCAAATAGGCAGAAATTTCCCTTATTTTGAGGCAAAAGCTTAGAAATTTTACTTATTTTAGTATAAAATTGCAAAAACTTCCCTTATTTTGTGGCAAAAATACAGAAATTCCCATTATTTTGGGGTAAAAAGGAAGAAATTTCCCTTACTTTGTAACAAAATTGCAGAAATTTCCCATATTTTGGGACAAAAATGTAGTAATGCTTCTAATTTTGGGGCAAAATTCAGAAATTTCACTAATTTTGGGGCAAAATTTAGAAATTTCACTAATTTTGGGGCAAAAAGGCAGAAATTCCTAATAATTTGGGGCAAAAATGCAGAAATTCTTTATATTTTGAAGCAAAAAGGCAGAAATTCTTATTTTAGGGCCAAAAGGCAGAAATTTCCCTTATTTTTGGGCAAAATTGCAGAAATTTCCCTTATCATGGGACAAAAATCCAGAAATTTCCCTCATTTTAGGTCAAAAATGCAGAATTTCCTCTAATTTAAGGGCAAATTGCAGATATTAAACTTATTTAAGAGAAGAAGACTGAAATTCCCCTTATTTTGTGCCAAAAAAGTAGAAATTTTTCTTTTTTCAGGGCAAAAAGGCAGAAATTCCAATTAATTTTGGGGAAAAATGCAGAAATTTCCCTTATTTTGGGGCAAAAACACAGTAATGCCTTTAATTTGGTAGCAAAAATGCAGAAATTCCCCTAATTTTGGGACAAACGGCAGAAATTCCCCTCATTATGGGGCAAAATTTCTGAAATTTCCCTTTTTTGGGACAAAATTTCAAAAATTTCTCTTATTTTGGTGCAAAATTGCAGATATTCCTTTTATTTCAGGTCAAAAATGCAGAAATACCGCATACTTGGTGTCAAAAATGCAGAAATTACCCTTATTTTAGATCAAAAATACTGAAATTCCCCTTTTTTGCGCCAAAAAGGCAGAAATTACACTTATTTGGGCAAAAATGCAGAAATTCCCCTTATTTTGGAACGAAATTGCAGAAATTCCCCTTGTTTTTGTTTCAAAAAGGCAGAAATTCCCTTTATTTTGGAGCACAAATGAAGATAATTCCCTTATTTTGTTGCAAAATTGCATTAATTTCCCTTATTATAGGGTAAAAAGGCAGAAATTCCTCTAATTATAGGACAAAATTGCAGAAATTTCATTTATGTTGCGGCAAAATTGCAGAAATTCCCATAATTTAAGGGCAAAATTGCAGAAATTTTCCTTATTTTGGGACAAAATTGCAGAAATTCCCCTAATTTTGAAAAAAAATTGCAGAAATTCCCCTTATTTTGGAGCAAAAATGCCGAAATTTTCCTTAATTCAGGGCAAAAATACAGAAATTCCCCTTAATTTGGGGCAAAAATGCAGAAATTTCTCTTATTTTAGGCAAAAAATACAGAAATTACTATTATTTAAGGCAAAAAGACTAAATTCCCCTTATTTTGGGGCAAAAAGGCAGAAATTTCTCTTATTTTAGGCAAAAAATACAGAAATTACCCTTATTTAGGCAAAAAGACTAAATTCCCCTTATTTTGGGGCAAAAAGGCAGAAATTCCTTTAATTTTGAAGCAAAAGGCAGAAATTCCCCTTATTGTGGGACAAAATTGCTGAAATTTCCTTCTTTTGGGACAAAATTGCAGAAATTTCTTTTATTTTGGGGCAAAATTGCAGAAATTCAGCTTATTTGGGGTCAAAAATGCAGAAATTACCCTTATTTTAGGGCAAAAAGACTGAAATTCCCTCTTTTACGTGCCAAAAAGGCTTAAATTCCCCTTATTTTGAGGCAAAAATGCAGAAATTTCCCTTATTTTGGAACAAAATTGCAGAAATTCCCCTTTTTTGTTTCAAAGAGGCAGAAATTCCCTTATTTTGGAGCAAAAATGCAGAAAATTGCCTTATTTTGGGGCAAAATTGCATAAATTTCCCTTATTATAGGGTAAAAAGGCAGAAATTCTCCTAATTATAGGGCAAAATTGCTTAAATATCTCTTATTTTGGGGCAAAATTGCAGAAATTCCCATAATTTTAGGAAAAAATTGCAGAAATTTTCCTTATGTTGGAGGAAAATTGCAGAAATTTCTCTATTTTGAGGCAAATTGCAGAAATGTCCGTTATTTTGGGGCAAAAATTCTGTAATGCTTCTAATTTTGGGGCAAAAATCAGAAATTCCATTAATTTTGGGGCAAAAATGCAGAAATTCCCCTTATTTTGGGCAATATTGCTGAAATTTCCCTTTTTTGGGACAAAATTGCAGAAATTTCCCTTATTTTTGGGCAAAATTGCAGAAATTTCCCTTATCTTGTGGCAAAAATAGAGAAATTCCTTTTATTTCAGGTCAAAAAGACAGAAATTACGCTTTCTTGGGGGCAAATTCCAGAAATTACCCTTATTTTAGAGAAAAAGGCTGAAATTCCTCTTATTTTGTGACAAAAAGGCAGAAATTCTTCTTATTTTACAGCAAAAATGCAGAAATTCCACATAATTTTGGGCAAAAATGCAGAAATTTCCTTTATTTTGGGGTAAAACACAGTAATGCCCCTAATTTTGGAGCAAAAAGGCGGAAATTCCCCTAATTTTGAGGTAAAAAGGCAGAAATTCCCCTTATTTTGGCGCAAAAATGCTGAAATTCCCATTATTTTGGAGCAAAAATGCAGAAATTTTCCTTATTTTAGGGCAAAAAAACAGAAATTCTCCTTATTTTAAGCCAAAATTACAGAAATTACCCTTATTTTAGGCCAAAAAGACTAAAATCCCCTTATTTTGTGGCAAAAAGGCAGAAATTCCCCTGATTTTAGGGCAAATGGGCAGAAATTCACGTTAATTTTGGGCAAAAATGCAGAAATTTTCCTTAATTTGTGGCAAAAATGCAGAAATTTCCCTTATTTTTTGCCAAATAGGCAGAAATTTCCCTTGTTTTGAGGCAAAAGCTTATAAATTTAACTTATTTTAGTGTAAAATTGCAGAAACTTCCTTCATTTTGGGGCAAAAATGCAGAAATTCAGATTATTTTGGGATAAAAAGGCAGAAATTTCCCTTACTTTGTAACAAAATTGCAGAAATTTCCCATATTTTGGGGCAAAAATGTAGTAATGCTTCTAATTTTGGAACAAAATTCAAAAATTTCACTAATTTTGGGGCAAAATTTAGAAATTTCACTAATTTTGGGGCAAAAAGGCAGAAATTCCTATTATTTTAGGGCAAAAATGAAGAAATTATTTTTATTTTTGGGCAAAAAGGCAGAAATTCTCCTCATTTTGGGCCCAAAAGGCAGAAATTTCCCTTATTTTTGGGCAAAATTGCAGAAATTTCTCTTATCATGGTACAAAAATCCAGAAATTCCGCTCATTTTAGGTCAAAAAGGCAGAAATTCCGCTAATTTGGGGGCCAATTGCAGAAATTAAACTTATTTAAGGGAAGAAGACTGAAATTCCCATTATTTTGTGCCAAAAAAGCAGAAATTCTTCTTATTTTAGGGCAAAAAGGCAGAAATTCCAATTAATTTTGGGGAAAAATGCAGAAATTTCCCTTATTTTTGGGCAAAAGCACAGTAATGCCTTTAATTTTGCGGCAAAAATGCAGAAATTCCTTTAATTTTGGGGCAAACGGCAGAAATTCCTCTTATTGTGGGGCAAAATTGCTGAAATTTCCCTTTTTTGGGACAAAATTGCAAAAATTTCTTTTATTTTGAGGCAAAATTATCAGAAATTCCCCTTATTTCAGGTCAAAAATGCAGAAATACTGCATACTTGGTGTAAAAAAGGAAATTACCCTTATTTTAGGACAAAAATACTGAAATTCCCCCTTTTTTGCGCCAAAAAGGCAGAAATTTCCCTTATTTTGGGCAAAAATGCAGAAATTCCCCTTATTTTGGAACAAAATTGAAGATATTCCCCTTTTTTTGTTTCAAAAAGGCAGAAATTCCCTTTATTTTGGAGCAAAAATGAAGAAAATTCCTTTATTTTGTTGCAAAATTGCATTAATTTCAATATTATAGGGTCAAAAGGCAGAAATTCATCTAATTATAGGCAAAATTGCAGAAATTTCCCTTATGTTGTGGCAAAATTGCAGAAATTTCCCTTATTTTGGGACAAAATTGCAGAAATTCCCCTAATTTTGAAAAAAAATTGTAGAAATTCCCCTTATTTTGGAGCAAAAATGCAGAAATTTTCCTTAATTCAGGGCAAAAATACAGAAATTCCCCTTATTTTGGGGCAAAAATGCAGAAATTTCTCTTATTTTAGGCAAAAAATACAGAAATTACCCTTATTTAAGGCAATAAGACTAAATTCCCCTTATTTTGAAGCAAAAAGGCAGGAATTCCCCTAATTTTGAAGAAAAAGGCAGAAATTCCCCTTATTGTGGGACAAAATTGCTGAAATTACCTTTTTTTGGGACAAAATTGCAGAAATTCCCCTTTTTTTGTTTCAAAAAGGCAGAAATTCCCTTTATTTTGGAGCAAAAATGCAGAAAATTCCCTTATTTTGGTGCAAAATTGCATAAATTTCCCTTATTATAGGGTAAAAAGGCAGAAATTCTCCTAATTATAGGGCAAAATTGCATAAATTTCCCTTATTTTGGGGCAAAATTTCAGAAATTCCCATAATTTTAGGACAAAATTGCAGAAATTTCCCTTATTTTGGGGCAAAATTGCAGAAATACCCTAATTTCAGAGCAAAAATGCAGAAATTTTCCTTTTTTGGATCAAAAAGGCAGAAATTTCTCTATTTTGAGGCAAATTGCAGAAATGTCCCTTATTATGGGGCAAAAATTCTGTAATGCTTCTAATTTTGGGGCAAAAATCAGAAATTCCATTAATTTTGGGGCAAAAGGCAGAAATTCCTCTTATTGTGGGTAATATTGCTGAAATTTCCCATTTTTGGGACAAAATTGCAGAAATTTCCTTAATTTTTGGGCAAAATTGCAGAAATTTCCCTTGTGGCAAAAATACAGAAATTCCTTTTATTTCAGGTCAAAAAGACAGAAATTACGCTTTCTTTGGGGGCAAATTCCAGAAATTACCCTTATTTTAAAGAAAAAGCCTTAAATTCCTCTTATTTTGTGACAAAAAGGCAGAAATTCTTCTTATTTTAGAGCAAAAATGCAGAAATTCCACATAATTTTGGGCAAAAATGCAGAAATTTCCTTTATTTTTGGGTAAAACACAGTAATGCCCCTAATTTTGGAGAAAAAAGGCAGAAATTCCCCTAATTTTGAGGTAAAAAGGCAGAAATTCCCCTTATTTTGGGGCAAAAATGCTGAAATTCCCCTTATTTTGGAGCAAAAATGAAGAAATTTTCCTTATTTTAGGGCAAAAAGACAGAAATTCTTCTTATTTTAGGCCAAAAATACAGAAATTACCCTTATTTTAGGCCAAAATAATAAAATCCCCTTATTTTGTGGCAAAAAGGCAGAAATTCCCCTTATTTTAGGGCAAAAAGGCAGAAATTCCCGTTAATTTTGGGCAAAAATGCAGAAATTTTCCTTAATTTGTGGCAAAAATGCAGAAATTTTCCTTATTTTTGGCCAAATAGGCAGAAATTTCCCTTATTTTGAGGCAAAAGCTTAGAAATTTTACTTATTTTAGTATAAAATTGCAAAAACTTCCCTTATTTTGTGGCAAAAATACAGAAATTCCCATTATTTTGGGGTAAAAAGGAAGAAATTTCCCTTACTTTGTAACAAAATTGCAGAAATTTCCCATATTTTGGGACAAAAATGTAGTAATGCTTCTAATTTTGGGGCAAAATTCAGAAATTTCACTAATTTTGGGGCAAAATTTAGAAATTTCACTAATTTTGGGGCAAAAAGGCAGAAATTCCTAATAATTTGGGGCAAAAATGCAGAAATTCTTTATATTTTGAAGCAAAAAGGCAGAAATTCTTATTTTAGGGCCAAAAGGCAGAAATTTCCCTTATTTTTGGGCAAAATTGCAGAAATTTCCCTTATCATGGGACAAAAATCCAGAAATTTCCCTCATTTTAGGTCAAAAATGCAGAATTTCCTCTAATTTAAGGGCAAATTGCAGATATTAAACTTATTTAAGAGAAGAAGACTGAAATTCCCCTTATTTTGTGCCAAAAAAGTAGAAATTTTTCTTTTTTCAGGGAAAAAAGGCAGAAATTCCAATTAATTTTGGGGAAAAATGCAGAAATTTCCCTTATTTTGGGGCAAAAACACAGTAATGCCTTTAATTTGGTAGCAAAAATGCAGAAATTCCCCTAATTTTGGGACAAACGGCAGAAATTCCCCTCATTATGGGGCAAAATTTCTGAAATTTCCCTTTTTTGGGACAAAATTTCAAAAATTTCTCTTATTTTGGTGCAAAATTGCAGATATTCCTTTTATTTCAGGTCAAAAATGCAGAAATACCGCATACTTGGTGTCAAAAATGCA
Source organism: Micromys minutus (assembly GCF_963924665.1). NCBI lineage: Eukaryota > Metazoa > Chordata > Mammalia > Rodentia > Muridae > Micromys > Micromys minutus. Next base: position 127,238 of record NW_027667701.1, on the reverse strand, counting down.
GAAATTACCCTTATTTTAGATCAAAAATACTGAAATTCCCCTTTTTTGCGCCAAAAAGGCAGAAATTACACTTATTTGGGCAAAAATGCAGAAATTCCCCTTATTTTGGAACGAAATTGCAGAAATTCCCCTTGTTTTTGTTTCAAAAAGGCAGAAATTCCCTTTATTTTGGAGCACAAATGAAGATAATTCCCTTATTTTGTTGCAAAATTGCATTAATTTCCCTTATTATAGGGTAAAAAGGCAGAAATTCCTCTAATTATAGGACAAAATTGAAGAAATTTTTTTTTATGTTGCGGCAAAATTGCAGAAATTCCCATAATTTAAGGGCAAAATTGCAGAAATTTTCCTTATTTTGGGACAAAATTGCAGAAATTCCCCTAATTTTGAAAAAAAATTGCAGAAATTCCCCTTATTTTGGAGCAAAAATGCAGAAATTTTCCTTAATTCAGGACAAAAGTACAGAAATTCCCCTTATTTTGGGGCAAAAATGCAGAAATTTCTCTTATTTTAGGCAAAAAATACAGAAATTACCCTTATTTAAGGCAAAAAGACTAAATTCCCCTTATTTGGGGGCAAAAAGGCAGAAATTCCCCTAATTTTGAAGCAAAAGGCAGGAATTCCCCTTATTGTGGGGCAAAATTGCTGAAATTTTCTTTTTTTGAGAAAAACTTGCAGAAATTTCTTTTATTTTGGGGCAAAATTGCAGAAATTCAGTTTATTTGGGGTCAAAAATGCAGAAATTACCCTTATTTTAGGGCAAAAAGACTGAAATTCCCCCTTTTTTGCGCCACAAAGGCAGAAATTTCCCTTATTTTGGGCAAAAATGCAGAAATTCCCCTTATTTTGGAACAAAATTGAAAATATTACCCTTTTTTTGTTTCAAAAAGGCAGAAATTCTCTTTATTTTGGAGCAAAAATGAAGAAAATTCTCTTATTTTGTTGCAAAATTGCATTAATTTCCATTATTATAGGGTAAAAAGGCAGAAATTTTCCTAATTATAGGACAAAATTGCAGAAATTTCCTTTATGTTGCGGAAAAATTGCAGAAATTCCCATATTTTAAGAACAAAATTGCAGAAATTTTCCTTATTTTGGGACAAAATTCAGAAATTCCCCTAATTTTGAAAAAAAAAATGCAGAAATTCCCCTTATTTTGGAGCAAAAATGCAGAAATTCCCATTAATTTTGGGCAAAAATGCAGAAATTTTCCTTAATTTGTTTCAAAAATGCAGAAATTTTCCTTATTTTTGGCCAAATAGGCAGAAATTTCCCTTATTTTGAGGCAAAAGCTTAGAAATTTTACTTATTTTACTATAAAATTGCAGAAACTTCCCTTATATTGTGGCAAAAATACAGAAATTCCCATTATTTTGGGATAAAAAGAAAGAAATTTCCCTTACTTTGTAACAAAATTGCAGAAATTACCCATATTTTGGGACAAAAATGTAGTAATGCTTCTAATTTTGGGGCAAAATTCAGAAATTTCACTAATTTTGGGGCAAAATTTAGAAATTTCACTAATTTTGGGGCAAAAAGGCAGAAATTCCTAATAATTTGGGGCAAAAATGCAGAAATTCTTTATATTTTGAAGCAAAAAGGCAGAAATTCTTATTTTAGGGCCAAAAGGCAGAAATTTCCCTTATTTTTGGGCAAAATTGCAGAAATTTCCCTTATCATGGGACAAAAATCCAGAAATTTCCCTCATTTTAGGTCAAAAATGCAGAATTTCCTCTAATTTAAGGGCAAATTGCAGATATTAAACTTATTTAAGAGAAGAAGACTGAAATTCCCCTTATTTTGTGCCAAAAAAGTAGAAATTTTTCTTTTTTCAGGGAAAAAAGGCAGAAATTCCAATTAATTTTGGGGAAAAATGCAGAAATTTCCCTTATTTTGGGGCAAAAACACAGTAATGCCTTTAATTTGGTAGCAAAAATGCAGAAATTCCCCTAATTTTGGGACAAACGGCAGAAATTCCCCTCATTATGGGGCAAAATTTCTGAAATTTCCCTTTTTTGGGACAAAATTTCAAAAATTTCTCTTATTTTGGTGCAAAATTGCAGATATTCCTTTTATTTCAGGTCAAAAATGCAGAAATACCGCATACTTGGTGTCAAAAATGCAGAAATTACCCTTATTTTAGATCAAAAATACTGAAATTCCCCTTTTTTGCGCCAAAAAGGCAGAAATTACACTTATTTGGGCAAAAATGCAGAAATTCCCCTTATTTTGGAACGAAATTGCAGAAATTCCCCTTGTTTTTGTTTCAAAAAGGCAGAAATTCCCTTTATTTTGGAGCACAAATGAAGATAATTCCCTTATTTTGTTGCAAAATTGCATTAATTTCCCTTATTATAGGGTAAAAAGGCAGAAATTCCTCTAATTATAGGACAAAATTGAAGAAATTTTTTTTTATGTTGCGGCAAAATTGCAGAAATTCCCATAATTTAAGGGCAAAATTGCAGAAATTTTCCTTATTTTGGGACAAAATTGCAGAAATTCCCCTAATTTTGAAAAAAAATTGCAGAAATTCCCCTTATTTTGGAGCAAAAATGCAGAAATTTTCCTTAATTCAGGACAAAAGTACAGAAATTCCCCTTATTTTGGGGCAAAAATGCAGAAATTTCTCTTATTTTAGGCAAAAAATACAGAAATTACCCTTATTTAAGGCAAAAAGACTAAATTCCCCTTATTTGGGGGCAAAAAGGCAGAAATTCCCCTAATTTTGAAGCAAAAGGCAGGAATTCCCCTTATTGTGGGGCAAAATTGCTGAAATTTTCTTTTTTTGAGAAAAACTTGCAGAAATTTCTTTTATTTTGGGGCAAAATTGCAGAAATTCAGTTTATTTGGGGTCAAAAATGCAGAAATTACCCTTATTTTAGGGCAAAAAGACTGAAATTCCCCCTTTTTTGCGCCACAAAGGCAGAAATTTCCCTTATTTTGGGCAAAAATGCAGAAATTCCCCTTATTTTGGAACAAAATTGAAAATATTACCCTTTTTTTGTTTCAAAAAGGCAGAAATTCTCTTTATTTTGGAGCAAAAATGAAGAAAATTCTCTTATTTTGTTGCAAAATTGCATTAATTTCCATTATTATAGGGTAAAAAGGCAGAAATTTTCCTAATTATAGGACAAAATTGCAGAAATTTCCTTTATGTTGCGGAAAAATTGCAGAAATTCCCATATTTTAAGAACAAAATTGCAGAAATTTTCCTTATTTTGGGACAAAATTCAGAAATTCCCCTAATTTTGAAAAAAAAAATGCAGAAATTCCCCTTATTTTGGAGCAAAAATGCAGAAATTTTCCTTAATTCAGGACAAAAATACAGCAATTCCCATTATTTTGGGGCAAAAATGCAGAAATTTCTCTTATTTTAGGCAAATAATACAGAAATTACCCTTATTTAAGTCAAAAAGACTAAATTCCCCTTATTTGGGGGCAAAAAGGCAGAAATTCCCCTAATTTTGAAGCAAAAGGCAGAAATTCCCCTTATTGTGGGGCAAAATTGCTGAAATTTATTTTTTTTTAGACAAAATTGCAGAAATTTCTTTTATTTTGGGGCAAAATTACAGAAATTCAGCTTATTTGGGGTCAAAAATGCAGAAATTACCCTTATTTTAGGTCAAAAATACTGAAATTCCCCTTTTTTGCGCCAAAAAGGCAGAAATTACACTTATTTGGGCAAAAATGCAGAAATTCCCCTTATTTTGGAACGAAATTGCAGAAATTCCCCTTGTTTTTGTTTCAAAAAGGCAGAAATTCCCTTTATTTTGGAGCACAAATGAAGATAATTCCCTTATTTTGTTGCAAAATTGCATTAATTTCCCTTATTATAGGGTAAAAAGGCAGAAATTCCTCTAATTATAGGACAAAATTGAAGAAATTTTTTTTTATGTTGCGGCAAAATTGCAGAAATTCCCATAATTTAAGGGCAAAATTGCAGAAATTTTCCTTATTTTGGGACAAAATTGCAGAAATTCCCCTAATTTTGAAAAAAAATTGCAGAAATTCCCCTTATTTTGGAGCAAAAATGCAGAAATTTTCCTTAATTCAGGACAAAAGTACAGAAATTCCCCTTATTTTGGGGCAAAAATGCAGAAATTTCTCTTATTTTAGGCAAAAAATACAGAAATTACCCTTATTTAAGGCAAAAAGACTAAATTCCCCTTATTTGGGGGCAAAAAGGCAGAAATTCCCCTAATTTTGAAGCAAAAGGCAGGAATTCCCCTTATTGTGGGGCAAAATTGCTGAAATTTTCTTTTTTTGAGAAAAACTTGCAGAAATTTCTTTTATTTTGGGGCAAAATTGCAGAAATTCAGTTTATTTGGGGTCAAAAATGCAGAAATTACCCTTATTTTAGGGCAAAAAGACTGAAATTCCCCCTTTTTTGCGCCACAAAGGCAGAAATTTCCCTTATTTTGGGCAAAAATGCAGAAATTCCCCTTATTTTGGAACAAAATTGAAAATATTACCCTTTTTTTGTTTCAAAAAGGCAGAAATTCTCTTTATTTTGGAGCAAAAATGAAGAAAATTCTCTTATTTTGTTGCAAAATTGCATTAATTTCCATTATTATAGGGTAAAAAGGCAGAAATTTTCCTAATTATAGGACAAAATTGCAGAAATTTCCTTTATGTTGCGGAAAAATTGCAGAAATTCCCATAATTTAAGAACAAAATTGCAGAAATTTTCCTTATTTTGGGACAAAATTCAGAAATTCCCCTAATTTTGAAAAAAAAAATGCAGAAATTCCCCTTATTTTGGAGCAAAAATGCAGAAATTTTCCTTAATTCAGGACAAAAACACAGAAATTCCCATTATTTTGGGGCAAAAATGCAGAAATTTCTCTTATTTTAGGCAAAAAATACAGAAATTACCCTTATTTAAGGCAAAAAGACTAAATTCCCCTTATTTGGGGGCAAAAAGGCAGAAATTCCCCTAATTTTGAAGCAAAAGGCAGAAATTCCCCTTATTGTGGGGCAAAATTGCTGAAATTTATTTTTTTTTAGACAAAATTGCAGAAATTTCTTTTATTTTGGGGCAAAATTACAGAAATTCAGCTTATTTGGGGTCAAAAATGCAGAAATTACCCTTATTTTAGGTCAAAAATACTGAAATTCCCTCTTTTTTGCGCCAAAAAGGCAGAAATTTCCCTTATTTTGGGCAAAAATGCAGAAATTCCCCTTATTTTGGAACAAAATTGAAGATATTCCCCTTTTTTGTTTCAAAAAGGAAGAAATTCCCTTTATTTTGGAGCAAAAATGAAGAAAATTCCCTTATTTTGTTGCAAAATTGCATTAATTTCCCTTATTATAGGGTAAAAATGCAGAAATTCCTCTAATTATAGGGCAAAATTGCAGAAATTTCCTTTATGTTGTGGCAAAATTGCAGAAATTCCCATAATTTTAGGGCAAAATTGCAGAAATTTCCATTATTTTCGGACAAAATTGCAAAAATTTTCCTAATTTTGAAAAAAAATTGTAGAAATTCTCCTTATTTTGGGGTAAAAATGCAGAAATTCCCCTTATTTTGGAACCAAATTGCAGAAATTCCCCTCTTTTTGTTTCAAAAAGGAAGAAATTCCATTTATTTTGGAGCAAAAATGCAGAAAATTCTTTTATTTTGGTGAAAAATTGCATAAATTTCCCTTCTTATAGGGTAAAAAGGCAGAAATTTTCCTAATTATAGGGCAAAATTGCATAAATTTCCTTTATTTCGGGGCAAAATTGCAGAAATTCCAATAATTTTAGGACAAAATTGCAGAAATTTCCCTTATTTTGGGGCAAAATTGCAGAAATTCCCCTAATTTTGGAGCAAAAATGCAGAAATTTTCCTTTTTTGGATCAAAAAGGCAGAAATTTCTCTATTTTGAGGCAAATTGCAGAAATGTCCCTTATTTTGGGGCAAAAATTCTGTAATGCTTCTAATTTTGAGGCAAAAATCAGAAATTCCATTAATTTTGGGGCAAAAACGCAGAAATTCCCCTTATTGTGGGCTATATTGCTGACATTTGCCATTTTTGGGACAAAATTGCAGAAATTTCCCTTATTTTTGGGCAAAATTGCAGAAATTTCCCTTATCTTGTGGCAAAAATACAGAAATTCCTTTTATTTCAGGTCAAAAATACAGAAATTATGCTTTCTTAGGGGCATATTCCAGAAATTACCCTTATTTTAGATTAAAAGCCTGAAATTCCTCTTATTTTATGACAAAAAGGCAGAAATTCTTCTTATTTTAGAGCAAAAATGCAGAAATTCCACATAATTTTGGGCAAAAATGCAGAAATTTCCTTTATTTTGGGGTAAAACACAGTAATTCTCCTATTTTTGAGGTAAAAAGGCGGAAATTCCCCTAATTTTGAGGTAAAAAAGCAGAAATTCCCCTTATTTTGGGGCAAAAATCTTGAAATTTCCCTTATTTTGGAGTAAAAATGCAGATATTTTCCTTATTTTAGGGCAAAAAGACAGAAATTTTTCTTATTTTAGGCCAAAAATACAGAAATTACCCATATTTTAGGCCAAAATAATAAAATCCCCTTATTTTGTGGCAAAAAAACAGAAATTCCCCTTATTTTAGGGCAAAAAGGCAGAAATTCCCGTTAATTTTGGGCAAAAATGCAGAAATTTTCCTTAATTTGTGGCAAAAATGCAGAAATTTTCCTTATTTTTGGCCAAATAGGCAGAAATTTCCCTTATTTTTAGGCAAAAGCTTAGAAATTTTACTTATTTTAGTATAAAATTGCAGAAACTTCCCTTATATTGTGGCAAAAATACAGAAATTCCCATTATTTTGGGATAAAAAAGAAAGAAATTTCCCTTACTTTGTAACAAAATTGCAGAAATTTCCCATATTTTGGGACAAAAATGTAGTAATGCTTCGAATTTTAGGGCAAAATTCAGAAATTTCACTAATTTTGGGGCAAAATTTAGAAATTTCACTAATTTTGAGGCAAAAAGTCAGAAATTTTTATTATTTTGGGGCAAAAATGCAGAAATTCTTTATATTTTGGGGCAAAAAGGCAGAAATTCTCATTTTAAGGCCAAAAGGCAGAAATTTCCCTTATTTTTGGGCAAAATTGCAGAAATTTCCCTTATCATGGGACAAAAATCCAGAAATTTCCCTCATTTTAGGTCAAAAATGCAGAATTTCCTCTAATTTAAGGGCAAATTGCAGATATTAAACTTATTTAAGAGAAGAAGACTGAAATTCCCCTTATTTTGTGCCAAAAAAGCAGAAATTCTTCTTTTTTTAGGGCAAAAAGGCAGAAATTCCAATTAATTTTGGGGAAAAATGCAGAAATTTCCCTTATTTTGGGGCAAAAACACAGTAATGCCTTTAATTTGGTAGCAAAAATGCAGATATTCCCCTAATTTTGGGGCAAACGGCAGAAATTCCCCTTATTATGGGGCAAAATTGCTGAAATTTCCCATTTTTGGGACAAATTTTCAAAAATTTCTCTTATTTTGGTGCAAAATTGCAGAAATTCCTTTTATTTCAGGTCAAAAATGCAGAAATACCACATACTTGATGTCAAAGATGCAGAAATTACCCTTATTTTAGGGCTAAAATACTGAAATTCCCCCTTTTTTGTGCCAAAAAGGCAGAAATTACCCTTATTTGGGCAAAAATGCAGAAATTCCCCTTATTTTGGAACGAAATTGCAGAAATTCCCCTTTTTTGTTTTAAAAAGGCAGAAATTCCCTTTATTTTGGAGCAAAAATGAAGAAAATTCCCTTATTTTGTTGCAAAATTGCATTAATTTCCCTTATTATAGGGTAAAAAGGCAGAAATTCCCCTAATTATAGGACAAAATTGCAGATATTTCCTTTATGTTGCGGCAAAATTGCAGAAATTCCTATAATTTAAGGGCAAAATTGCAGAAATTTTCCTTATTTTGGGACAAAATTGCAGAAATTCCCCTAATTTTGAAAAAAAATTGCAGAAATTCCCCTTATTTTGTAGAAAAAATGCCGAAATTTTTCTTAATTCAGGGCAAAAATACAGAAATTCCCCTTAATTTGGGGCAAAAATGCAGAAATTTCTCTTATTTTAGGCAAAAAATACAGAAATTACTATTATTTAAGGCAAAAAGACTAAATTCCCCTTATTTTGGGGCAAAAAGGCAGAAATTCCCCTAATTTTGAAGCAAAAGGCAGGAATTCCCCTTATTGTGGGGCAAAATTGCTGAAATTTCCTTTTTTTGAGACAAAATTGCAGAAATTTCTTTTATTTTGGGGCAAAATTGCAGAAATTCAGCTTATTTGGGGTCAAAAATGCAGAAATTACCCTTATTTTAGGGCAAAAAGACTGAAATTCCCCCTTTTTTGCGCCACAAAGGCAGAAATTTCCCTTATTTTGGGCAAAAATGCAGAAATTCCCCTTATTTTGGAACAAAATTGAAGATATTCCCCTTTTTTTGTTTCAAAAAGGAAGAAATTCCCTTTATTTTGGAGCAAAAATGAAGAAAATTCCCTTATTTTGTTGCAAAATTGCATAAATTTCCCTTATTATAGGGTAAAAATGCAGAAATTCCTCTAATTATAGGGCAAAATTGCAGAAATTTCCTTTATGTTGTGGCAAAATTGCAGAAATTCCCATAATTTTAGGGCAAAATTGCAGAAATTTCCATTATTTTCGGACAAAATTGCAAAAATTTCCCTAATTTTGAAAAAAAATTGTAGAAATTCTCCTTATTTTGGGGTAAAAATGCAGAAATTCCCCTTATTTTGGAAGCAAATTGCAGAAATTCCCCTCCTTTTGTTTCAAAAAGGAAGAAATTCCATTTATTTTGGAGCAAAAATGCAGAAAATTCTTTTATTTTGGTGAAAAATTGCATAAATTTCCCTTCTTATAGGGTAAAAAGGCAGAAATTTTCCTAATTATAGGGCAAAATTGCATAAATTTCCTTTATTTTGGGGCAAAATTGCAGAAATTCCAATAATTTTAGGACAAAATTGCAGAAATTTCCCTTATTTTGGGGCAAAATTGCAGAAATTCCCCTAATTTTGGAGCAAAAATGCAGAAATTTTCCTTTTTTGGATCAAAAAGGCAGAAATTTCTCTATTTTGAGGCAAATTGCAGAAATGTCCCTTATTTTGGGGCAAAAATTCTGTAATGCTTCTAATTTTGGGGCAAAAATCAGAAATTCCATTAATTTTGGGGCAAAAACGCAGAAATTTCCCTTATTGTGGGCTATATTGCTGACATTTGCCATTTTTGGGACAAAATTGCAGAAATTTCCCTTATTTTTGGGCAAAATTGCAGAAATTTCCCTTATCTTGTGGCAAAAATACAGAAATTCCTTTTATTTCAGGTCAAAAATACAGAAATTATGCTTTCTTAGGGGCATATTCCAGAAATTACCCTTATTTTAGATTAAAAGCCTGAAATTCCTCTTATTTTATGACAAAAAGGCAGAAATTCTTCTTATTTTAGAGCAAAAATGCAGAAATTCCACATAATTTTGGGCAAAAATGCAGAAATTTCTTTTATTTTGGGGTAAAACACAGTAATGCCCCTAATTTTGGAGCAAAAATGCGGAAATTCCCCTAATTTTGAGGTAAAAAGGCAGAAATTTCCCTTATTTTGGGGCAAAAATCCTGAAGTTTCCCTTATTTTGGAGTAAAAATGCAGAAATTTTCCTTATTTTAGGGCAAAAAGACAGAAATTTTTCTTATTTTAGGCCAAAAATACAGAAATTACCCTTATTTTAGGCCAAAATAATAAAATCCCCTTATTTTGTGGCAAAAAGGCAGAAATTCCCCTTATTTTAGGGCAAAAAGGCAGAAATTCCCGTTAATTTTGGGCAAAAATGCAGAAATTTTTCTTAATTTGTGGCAAAAATGCAGAAATTTTCCTTATTTTTGGCCAAATAGGCAGAAATTTCCCTCATTTTTAGGCAAAAGCTTAGAAATTTTACTTATTTTAGTATAAAATTGCAGAAACTTCCCTTATATTGTGGCAAAAATACAGAAATTCCCATTATTTTGGGATAAAAAAGAAAGAAATTTCCCTTACTTTGTAACAAAATTGCAGAAATTTCCCATATTTTGGGACAAAAATGTAGTAATGCTTCGAATTTTAGGGCAAAATTCAGAAATTTCACTAATTTTGGGGCAAAATTTAGAAATTTCACTAATTTTGAGGCAAAAAGGCAGAAATTCCTATTATTTTGGGGCAAAAATGCAGAAATTCTTTATATTTTGGGGCAAAAAGGCAGAAATTCTCATTTTAAGGCCAAAAGGCAGAAATTTCCCTTATTTTTGGGCAAAATTGCAGAAATTTCCCTTATCATGGGACAAAAATCCAGAAATTTCCCTCATTTTAGGTCAAAAATGCAGAATTTCCTCTAATTTAAGGGCAAATTGCAGATATTAAACTTATTTAAGAGAAGACTGAAATTCCCCTTATTTTGTGCCAAAAAAGCAGAAATTCTTCTTTTTTTAGGGCAAAAAGGCAGAAATTCCAGTTAATTTTGGGGAAAAATGCAGAAATTTCCCTTATTTTGGGGCAAAAACACAGTAATGCCTTTAATTTGGTAGCAAAAATCCAGATATTCCCCTAATTTTGTGGCAAACGGCAGAAATTCCCCTTATTATGGGGCAAAATTGCTGAAATTTCCCATTTTTGGAACAAATTTTCAAAAATTTCTCTTATTTGGTGCAAAATTGCAGAAATTCCTTTTATTTCAGGTCAAAAATGCAGAAATACCACATACTTGATGTCAAAGATGCAGAAATTACCCTTATTTTAGGGCAAAAATACTGAAATTCCCCCTTTTTTGCGCCAAAAAGGCAGAAATTACCCTTATTTGGGCAAAAATGCAGAAATTCCCCTTATTTTGGAACGAAATTGCAGAAATTCCCCTTTTTTTGTTTTAAAAAGGCAGAAATTCCCTTTATTTTGGAGCAAAAATGAAGAAAATTCCCTTATTTTGTTGCAAAATTGCATTAATTTCCCTTATTATAGGGTAAAAAGGCAGAAATTCCCCTAATTATAGGACAAAATTGAAGAAATTTTCTTTATGTTGGGGCAAAATGGCAGAAATTCTCATAATTTAAGGGCAAAATTGCAGAAATTTTCCTTATTTTGGGACAAAATTGCAGAAATTCCCCTAATTTTGAAAAAAAATTGCAGAAATTCCCCTTATTTTGGAGCAAAAATTTAAAAATTTTCCTTAATTCAGGACAAAAATACAGAAATTCCCCTTATTTTGGGGCAAAAATGCAGAAATTCCCCTTATTTTGGAACAAAATTGAAAATATTACCCTTTTTTTATTTCAAAAAGGCAGAAATTCCCTTTATTTTGGAGCAAAAATGAAGAAAATTCTCTTATTTTGTTGCAAAATTGCATTAATTTCCCTTATTATAGGGTAAAAAGGCAGAAATTCCCATAATTATAGGACAAAATTGCAGATATTTCCTTTATGTTGCGGCAAAATTGCAGAAATTCCCATAATTTAAGGGCAAAATTGCAGAAATTTTCCTTATTTTGGGACAAAATTCAGAAATTCCCCAAATTTTGAAAAAAAATGCAGAAATTCCCCTAATTTTGGAGCAAAAATGCAGAAATTTTCCTTAATTCAGGACAAAAATACAGAAATTCCCATTATTTTGGGGCAAAAATGCAGAAATTTCTCTTATTTTAGGCAAATAATACAGAAATTACCCTTATTTAAGGCAAAAAGACTAAATTCCCCTTATTTGGGGGCAAAAAGGCAGAAATTCCCCTAATTTTGAAGCAAAAGGCAGAAATTCCCAATATTGTGGGGCAAAATTGCAGAAATTTATTTTTTTTTAGACAAAATTGCAGAAATTTCTTTTATTTTGGAGCAAAATTACAGAAATTCAGCTTATTTGGGGTCAAAAATGCAGAAATTACCCTTATTTTAGGGCAAAAATACTGAAATTCCCTTTTTTTTGCGCCAAAAAGGCAGAAATTTCCCTTATTTTGGGCAAAAATGCAGAAATTCCCCTTATTTTGGAACAAAATTGAAGATATTCCCCTTTTTTTTGTTTCAAAAAGGCAGAAATTCTTTTTATTTTGGAGCAAAAATGAAGAAAATTCCCTTATTTTGTTGCAAAATTGCATTAATTTCCCTTATTATAGGGTAAAAATGCAGAAATTCCTCTAATTATAGGGCAAAATTGCAGAAATTTCCTTTATGTTGTGGCAAAATTGCAGAAATTCCCATAATTTTAGGGCAAAATTGCAGAAATTTCCATTATTTTCGGACAAAATTGCAGAAATTTCTCTAATTTTGAAAAAAAATTGTAGAAATTCTCCTTATTTTGGGGTAAAAATGCAGAAATTCCCCTTATTTTGGAACCAAATTGCAGAAATTCCCCTTTTTTTGTTTCAAAAAGGAAGAAATTGCCTTTATTTTGGAGCAAATATGCAGAAAATTCTTTTATTTTGGTGAAAAATTGCATAAATTTCCCTTCTTATAGGGTAAAAAGGCAGAAATTCTCCTAATTATAGGGCAAAATTGCATAAATTTCCTTTATTTTGGGGCAAAATTGCAGAAATTCCAATAATTTTAGGACAAAATTGCAGAAATTTCCTTTATTTTGGGGCAAAATTGCAGAAATTCCCCTAATTTTGGAGCAAAAATGCAGAAATTTTCCTTTTTTGGATCAAAAAGGCAGAAATTTCTCTATTTTGAGGCAAATTGCAGAAATGTCCCTTATTGTGGGGCAAAAATTCTGTAATGCTTCTAATTTTGGGGCAAAAATCAGAAATTCCATTAATTTTGGGGCAAAAACGCAGAAATTCCCCTTATTGTGGGCTATATTGCTGACATTTCCCATTTTTGAGACAAAATTGCAGAAATTTCCCTTATTTTTGGGCAAAATTGCAGATATTTTTCTTATCTTGTGGCAAAAATACAGAAAATCCTTTTATTTCTGTCAAAAAGACAGAAATTAGGCTTTCTTAGGGGCATATTCCAGAAATTACCCTTATTTTAGAGAAAAAGCCTGAAATTCCTCTTATTTTATGACAAAAAGTCAGAAATTCTTCTTATTTTAGAGCAAAAATGCAGAAATTCCACATAATTTTGGGCAAAAATGCAGAAATTTCCTTTATTTTGGGGTAAAACACAGTAATGCCCCTAATTTTGGAGCAAAAAGGCGGAAATTCCCCTAATTTTGAGGTAAAAAGGCAGAAATTTCCCTTATTTTGGGGCAAAAATCCTGAAATTTCCCTTATTTTGGAGTAAAAATGCAGAAATTTTCCTTATTTTAGGGCAAAAAGACAGAAATTTTTCTTATTTTAGGCCAAAAATACAGAAATTACCCTTATTTTAGGCCAAAATAATAAAATCCCCTTATTTTGTGGCAAAAAGGCAGAAATTCCCCTTATTTTAGGGCAAAAAGGCAGAAATTCCCATTAATTTTGGGCAAAAATGCAGAAATTTTCCTTAATTTGTTTCAAAAATGCAGAAATTTTCCTTATTTTTGGCCAAATAGGCAGAAATTTCCCTTATTTTGAGGCAAAAGCTTAGAAATTTTACTTATTTTACTATAAAATTGCAGAAACTTCCCTTATATTGTGGCAAAAATACAGAAATTCCCATTATTTTGGGATAAAAAGAAAGAAATTTCCCTTACTTTGTAACAAAATTGCAGAAATTACCCATATTTTGGGACAAAAATGTAGTAATGCTTCGAATTTTAGGTCAAAATTCAGAAATTTCACTAATTTTGGGGCAAAATTTAGAAATTTCACTAATTTTGGGGCAAAAAGGCAGAAATTCCTAATAATTTGGGGCAAAAATGCAGAAATTCTTTATATTTTGAAGCAAAAAGGCAGAAATTCTTATTTTAGGGCCAAAAGGCAGAAATTTCCCTTATTTTTGGGCAAAATTGCAGAAATTTCCCTTATCATGGGACAAAAATCCAGAAATTTCCCTCATTTTAGGTCAAAAATGCAGAATTTCCTCTAATTTAAGGGCAAATTGCAGATATTAAACTTATTTAAGAGAAGAAGACTGAAATTCCCCTTATTTTGTGCCAAAAAAGTAGAAATTTTTCTTTTTTCAGGGAAAAAAGGCAGAAATTCCAATTAATTTTGGGGAAAAATGCAGAAATTTCCCTTATTTTGGGGCAAAAACACAGTAATGCCTTTAATTTGGTAGCAAAAATGCAGAAATTCCCCTAATTTTGGGACAAACGGCAGAAATTCCCCTCATTATGGGGCAAAATTTCTGAAATTTCCCTTTTTTGGGACAAAATTTCAAAAATTTCTCTTATTTTGGTGCAAAATTGCAGATATTCCTTTTATTTCAGGTCAAAAATGCAGAAATACCGCATACTTGGTGTCAAAAATGCAGAAATTACCCTTATTTTAGATCAAAAATACTGAAATTCCCCTTTTTTGCGCCAAAAAGGCAGAAATTACACTTATTTGGGCAAAAATGCAGAAATTCCCCTTATTTTGGAACGAAATTGCAGAAATTCCCCTTGTTTTTGTTTCAAAAAGGCAGAAATTCCCTTTATTTTGGAGCACAAATGAAGATAATTCCCTTATTTTGTTGCAAAATTGCATTAATTTCCCTTATTATAGGGTAAAAAGGCAGAAATTCCTCTAATTATAGGACAAAATTGAAGAAATTTTTTTTTATGTTGCGGCAAAATTGCAGAAATTCCCATAATTTAAGGGCAAAATTGCAGAAATTTTCCTTATTTTGGGACAAAATTGCAGAAATTCCCCTAATTTTGAAAAAAAATTGCAGAAATTCCCCTTATTTTGGAGCAAAAATGCAGAAATTTTCCTTAATTCAGGACAAAAGTACAGAAATTCCCCTTATTTTGGGGCAAAAATGCAGAAATTTCTCTTATTTTAGGCAAAAAATACAGAAATTACCCTTATTTAAGGCAAAAAGACTAAATTCCCCTTATTTGGGGGCAAAAAGGCAGAAATTCCCCTAATTTTGAAGCAAAAGGCAGGAATTCCCCTTATTGTGGGGCAAAATTGCTGAAATTTTCTTTTTTTGAGAAAAACTTGCAGAAATTTCTTTTATTTTGGGGCAAAATTGCAGAAATTCAGTTTATTTGGGGTCAAAAATGCAGAAATTACCCTTATTTTAGGGCAAAAAGACTGAAATTCCCCCTTTTTTGCGCCACAAAGGCAGAAATTTCCCTTATTTTGGGCAAAAATGCAGAAATTCCCCTTATTTTGGAACAAAATTGAAAATATTACCCTTTTTTTGTTTCAAAAAGGCAGAAATTCTCTTTATTTTGGAGCAAAAATGAAGAAAATTCTCTTATTTTGTTGCAAAATTGCATTAATTTCCATTATTATAGGGTAAAAAGGCAGAAATTTTCCTAATTATAGGACAAAATTGCAGAAATTTCCTTTATGTTGCGGAAAAATTGCAGAAATTCCCATATTTTAAGAACAAAATTGCAGAAATTTTCCTTATTTTGGGACAAAATTCAGAAATTCCCCTAATTTTGAAAAAAAAAATGCAGAAATTCCCCTTATTTTGGAGCAAAAATGCAGAAATTTTCCTTAATTCAGGACAAAAATACAGAAATTCCCATTATTTTGGGGCAAAAATGCAGAAATTTCTCTTATTTTAGGCAAATAATACAGAAATTACCCTTATTTAAGGCAAAAAGACTAAATTCCCCTTATTTGGGGGCAAAAAGGCAGAAATTCCCCTAATTTTGAAGCAAAAGGCAGAAATTCCCCTTATTGTGGGGCAAAATTGCTGAAATTTATTTTTTTTTAGACAAAATTGCAGAAATTTCTTTTATTTTGGGGCAAAATTACAGAAATTCAGCTTATTTGGGGTCAAAAATGCAGAAATTACCCTTATTTTAGGTCAAAAATACTGAAATTCCCCTTTTTTGCGCCAAAAAGGCAGAAATTACACTTATTTGGGCAAAAATGCAGAAATTCCCCTTATTTTGGAACGAAATTGCAGAAATTCCCCTTGTTTTTGTTTCAAAAAGGCAGAAATTCCCTTTATTTTGGAGCACAAATGAAGATAATTCCCTTATTTTGTTGCAAAATTGCATTAATTTCCCTTATTATAGGGTAAAAAGGCAGAAATTCCTCTAATTATAGGACAAAATTGAAGAAATTTTTTTTTATGTTGCGGCAAAATTGCAGAAATTCCCATAATTTAAGGGCAAAATTGCAGAAATTTTCCTTATTTTGGGACAAAATTGCAGAAATTCCCCTAATTTTGAAAAAAAATTGCAGAAATTCCCCTTATTTTGGAGCAAAAATGCAGAAATTTTCCTTAATTCAGGACAAAAGTACAGAAATTCCCCTTATTTTGGGGCAAAAATGCAGAAATTTCTCTTATTTTAGGCAAAAAATACAGAAATTACCCTTATTTAAGGCAAAAAGACTAAATTCCCCTTATTTGGGGGCAAAAAGGCAGAAATTCCCCTAATTTTGAAGCAAAAGGCAGGAATTCCCCTTATTGTGGGGCAAAATTGCTGAAATTTTCTTTTTTTGAGAAAAACTTGCAGAAATTTCTTTTATTTTGGGGCAAAATTGCAGAAATTCAGTTTATTTGGGGTCAAAAATGCAGAAATTACCCTTATTTTAGGGCAAAAAGACTGAAATTCCCCCTTTTTTGCGCCACAAAGGCAGAAATTTCCCTTATTTTGGGCAAAAATGCAGAAATTCCCCTTATTTTGGAACAAAATTGAAAATATTACCCTTTTTTTGTTTCAAAAAGGCAGAAATTCTCTTTATTTTGGAGCAAAAATGAAGAAAATTCTCTTATTTTGTTGCAAAATTGCATTAATTTCCATTATTATAGGGTAAAAAGGCAGAAATTTTCCTAATTATAGGACAAAATTGCAGAAATTTCCTTTATGTTGCGGAAAAATTGCAGAAATTCCCATAATTTAAGAACAAAATTGCAGAAATTTTCCTTATTTTGGGACAAAATTCAGAAATTCCCCTAATTTTGAAAAAAAAAATGCAGAAATTCCCCTTATTTTGGAGCAAAAATGCAGAAATTTTCCTTAATTCAGGACAAAAACACAGAAATTCCCATTATTTTGGGGCAAAAATGCAGAAATTTCTCTTATTTTAGGCAAATAATACAGAAATTACCCTTATTTAAGGCAAAAAGACTAAATTCCCCTTATTTGGGGGCAAAAAGGCAGAAATTCCCCTAATTTTGAAGCAAAAGGCAGAAATTCCCCTTATTGTGGGGCAAAATTGCTGAAATTTATTTTTTTTTAGACAAAATTGCAGAAATTTCTTTTATTTTGGGGCAAAATTACAGAAATTCAGCTTATTTGGGGTCAAAAATGCAGAAATTACCCTTATTTTAGGTCAAAAATACTGAAATTCCCTCTTTTTTGCGCCAAAAAGGCAGAAATTTCCCTTATTTTGGGCAAAAATGCAGAAATTCCCCTTATTTTGGAACAAAATTGAAGATATTCCCCTTTTTTGTTTCAAAAAGGAAGAAATTCCCTTTATTTTGGAGCAAAAATGAAGAAAATTCCCTTATTTTGTTGCAAAATTGCATTAATTTCCCTTATTATAGGGTAAAAATGCAGAAATTCCTCTAATTATAGGGCAAAATTGCAGAAATTTCCTTTATGTTGTGGCAAAATTGCAGAAATTCCCATAATTTTAGGGCAAAATTGCAGAAATTTCCATTATTTTCGGACAAAATTGCAAAAATTTTCCTAATTTTGAAAAAAAATTGTAGAAATTCTCCTTATTTTGGGGTAAAAATGCAGAAATTCCCCTTATTTTGGAACCAAATTGCAGAAATTCCCCTCTTTTTGTTTCAAAAAGGAAGAAATTCCATTTATTTTGGAGCAAAAATGCAGAAAATTCTTTTATTTTGGTGAAAAATTGCATAAATTTCCCTTCTTATAGGGTAAAAAGGCAGAAATTTTCCTAATTATAGGGCAAAATTGCATAAATTTCCTTTATTTCGGGGCAAAATTGCAGAAATTCCAATAATTTTAGGACAAAATTGCAGAAATTTCCCTTATTTTGGGGCAAAATTGCAGAAATTCCCCTAATTTTGGAGCAAAAATGCAGAAATTTTCCTTTTTTGGATCAAAAAGGCAGAAATTTCTCTATTTTGAGGCAAATTGCAGAAATGTCCCTTATTTTGGGGCAAAAATTCTGTAATGCTTCTAATTTTGAGGCAAAAATCAGAAATTCCATTAATTTTGGGGCAAAAACGCAGAAATTCCCCTTATTGTGGGCTATATTGCTGACATTTGCCATTTTTGGGACAAAATTGCAGAAATTTCCCTTATTTTTGGGCAAAATTGCAGAAATTTCCCTTATCTTGTGGCAAAAATACAGAAATTCCTTTTATTTCAGGTCAAAAATACAGAAATTATGCTTTCTTAGGGGCATATTCCAGAAATTACCCTTATTTTAGATTAAAAGCCTGAAATTCCTCTTATTTTATGACAAAAAGGCAGAAATTCTTCTTATTTTAGAGCAAAAATGCAGAAATTCCACATAATTTTGGGCAAAAATGCAGAAATTTCCTTTATTTTGGGGTAAAACACAGTAATTCTCCTATTTTTGAGGTAAAAAGGCGGAAATTCCCCTAATTTTGAGGTAAAAAAGCAGAAATTCCCCTTATTTTGGGGCAAAAATCTTGAAATTTCCCTTATTTTGGAGTAAAAATGCAGATATTTTCCTTATTTTAGGGCAAAAAGACAGAAATTTTTCTTATTTTAGGCCAAAAATACAGAAATTACCCATATTTTAGGCCAAAATAATAAAATCCCCTTATTTTGTGGCAAAAAAACAGAAATTCCCCTTATTTTAGGGCAAAAAGGCAGAAATTCCCGTTAATTTTGGGCAAAAATGCAGAAATTTTCCTTAATTTGTGGCAAAAATGCAGAAATTTTCCTTATTTTTGGCCAAATAGGCAGAAATTTCCCTTATTTTTAGGCAAAAGCTTAGAAATTTTACTTATTTTAGTATAAAATTGCAGAAACTTCCCTTATATTGTGGCAAAAATACAGAAATTCCCATTATTTTGGGATAAAAAAGAAAGAAATTTCCCTTACTTTGTAACAAAATTGCAGAAATTTCCCATATTTTGGGACAAAAATGTAGTAATGCTTCGAATTTTAGGGCAAAATTCAGAAATTTCACTAATTTTGGGGCAAAATTTAGAAATTTCACTAATTTTGAGGCAAAAAGTCAGAAATTTTTATTATTTTGGGGCAAAAATGCAGAAATTCTTTATATTTTGGGGCAAAAAGGCAGAAATTCTCATTTTAAGGCCAAAAGGCAGAAATTTCCCTTATTTTTGGGCAAAATTGCAGAAATTTCCCTTATCATGGGACAAAAATCCAGAAATTTCCCTCATTTTAGGTCAAAAATGCAGAATTTCCTCTAATTTAAGGGCAAATTGCAGATATTAAACTTATTTAAGAGAAGAAGACTGAAATTCCCCTTATTTTGTGCCAAAAAAGCAGAAATTCTTCTTTTTTTAGGGCAAAAAGGCAGAAATTCCAATTAATTTTGGGGAAAAATGCAGAAATTTCCCTTATTTTGGGGCAAAAACACAGTAATGCCTTTAATTTGGTAGCAAAAATGCAGATATTCCCCTAATTTTGGGGCAAACGGCAGAAATTCCCCTTATTATGGGGCAAAATTGCTGAAATTTCCCATTTTTGGGACAAATTTTCAAAAATTTCTCTTATTTTGGTGCAAAATTGCAGAAATTCCTTTTATTTCAGGTCAAAAATGCAGAAATACCACATACTTGATGTCAAAGATGCAGAAATTACCCTTATTTTAGGGCTAAAATACTGAAATTCCCCCTTTTTTGTGCCAAAAAGGCAGAAATTACCCTTATTTGGGCAAAAATGCAGAAATTCCCCTTATTTTGGAACGAAATTGCAGAAATTCCCCTTTTTTGTTTTAAAAAGGCAGAAATTCCCTTTATTTTGGAGCAAAAATGAAGAAAATTCCCTTATTTTGTTGCAAAATTGCATTAATTTCCCTTATTATAGGGTAAAAAGGCAGAAATTCCCCTAATTATAGGACAAAATTGCAGATATTTCCTTTATGTTGCGGCAAAATTGCAGAAATTCCTATAATTTAAGGGCAAAATTGCAGAAATTTTCCTTATTTTGGGACAAAATTGCAGAAATTCCCCTAATTTTGAAAAAAAATTGCAGAAATTCCCCTTATTTTGTAGAAAAAATGCCGAAATTTTTCTTAATTCAGGGCAAAAATACAGAAATTCCCCTTAATTTGGGGCAAAAATGCAGAAATTTCTCTTATTTTAGGCAAAAAATACAGAAATTACTATTATTTAAGGCAAAAAGACTAAATTCCCCTTATTTTGGGGCAAAAAGGCAGAAATTCCCCTAATTTTGAAGCAAAAGGCAGGAATTCCCCTTATTGTGGGGCAAAATTGCTGAAATTTCCTTTTTTTGAGACAAAATTGCAGAAATTTCTTTTATTTTGGGGCAAAATTGCAGAAATTCAGCTTATTTGGGGTCAAAAATGCAGAAATTACCCTTATTTTAGGGCAAAAAGACTGAAATTCCCCCTTTTTTGCGCCACAAAGGCAGAAATTTCCCTTATTTTGGGCAAAAATGCAGAAATTCCCCTTATTTTGGAACAAAATTGAAGATATTCCCCTTTTTTTGTTTCAAAAAGGAAGAAATTCCCTTTATTTTGGAGCAAAAATGAAGAAAATTCCCTTATTTTGTTGCAAAATTGCATAAATTTCCCTTATTATAGGGTAAAAATGCAGAAATTCCTCTAATTATAGGGCAAAATTGCAGAAATTTCCTTTATGTTGTGGCAAAATTGCAGAAATTCCCATAATTTTAGGGCAAAATTGCAGAAATTTCCATTATTTTCGGACAAAATTGCAAAAATTTCCCTAATTTTGAAAAAAAATTGTAGAAATTCTCCTTATTTTGGGGTAAAAATGCAGAAATTCCCCTTATTTTGGAAGCAAATTGCAGAAATTCCCCTCCTTTTGTTTCAAAAAGGAAGAAATTCCATTTATTTTGGAGCAAAAATGCAGAAAATTCTTTTATTTTGGTGAAAAATTGCATAAATTTCCCTTCTTATAGGGTAAAAAGGCAGAAATTTTCCTAATTATAGGGCAAAATTGCATAAATTTCCTTTATTTTGGGGCAAAATTGCAGAAATTCCAATAATTTTAGGACAAAATTGCAGAAATTTCCCTTATTTTGGGGCAAAATTGCAGAAATTCCCCTAATTTTGGAGCAAAAATGCAGAAATTTTCCTTTTTTGGATCAAAAAGGCAGAAATTTCTCTATTTTGAGGCAAATTGCAGAAATGTCCCTTATTTTGGGGCAAAAATTCTGTAATGCTTCTAATTTTGGGGCAAAAATCAGAAATTCCATTAATTTTGGGGCAAAAACGCAGAAATTTCCCTTATTGTGGGCTATATTGCTGACATTTGCCATTTTTGGGACAAAATTGCAGAAATTTCCCTTATTTTTGGGCAAAATTGCAGAAATTTCCCTTATCTTGTGGCAAAAATACAGAAATTCCTTTTATTTCAGGTCAAAAATACAGAAATTATGCTTTCTTAGGGGCATATTCCAGAAATTACCCTTATTTTAGATTAAAAGCCTGAAATTCCTCTTATTTTATGACAAAAAGGCAGAAATTCTTCTTATTTTAGAGCAAAAATGCAGAAATTCCACATAATTTTGGGCAAAAATGCAGAAATTTCTTTTATTTTGGGGTAAAACACAGTAATGCCCCTAATTTTGGAGCAAAAATGCGGAAATTCCCCTAATTTTGAGGTAAAAAGGCAGAAATTTCCCTTATTTTGGGGCAAAAATCCTGAAGTTTCCCTTATTTTGGAGTAAAAATGCAGAAATTTTCCTTATTTTAGGGCAAAAAGACAGAAATTTTTCTTATTTTAGGCCAAAAATACAGAAATTACCCTTATTTTAGGCCAAAATAATAAAATCCCCTTATTTTGTGGCAAAAAGGCAGAAATTCCCCTTATTTTAGGGCAAAAAGGCAGAAATTCCCGTTAATTTTGGGCAAAAATGCAGAAATTTTTCTTAATTTGTGGCAAAAATGCAGAAATTTTCCTTATTTTTGGCCAAATAGGCAGAAATTTCCCTCATTTTTAGGCAAAAGCTTAGAAATTTTACTTATTTTAGTATAAAATTGCAGAAACTTCCCTTATATTGTGGCAAAAATACAGAAATTCCCATTATTTTGGGATAAAAAAGAAAGAAATTTCCCTTACTTTGTAACAAAATTGCAGAAATTTCCCATATTTTGGGACAAAAATGTAGTAATGCTTCGAATTTTAGGGCAAAATTCAGAAATTTCACTAATTTTGGGGCAAAATTTAGAAATTTCACTAATTTTGAGGCAAAAAGGCAGAAATTCCTATTATTTTGGGGCAAAAATGCAGAAATTCTTTATATTTTGGGGCAAAAAGGCAGAAATTCTCATTTTAAGGCCAAAAGGCAGAAATTTCCCTTATTTTTGGGCAAAATTGCAGAAATTTCCCTTATCATGGGACAAAAATCCAGAAATTTCCCTCATTTTAGGTCAAAAATGCAGAATTTCCTCTAATTTAAGGGCAAATTGCAGATATTAAACTTATTTAAGAGAAGACTGAAATTCCCCTTATTTTGTGCCAAAAAAGCAGAAATTCTTCTTTTTTTAGGGCAAAAAGGCAGAAATTCCAGTTAATTTTGGGGAAAAATGCAGAAATTTCCCTTATTTTGGGGCAAAAACACAGTAATGCCTTTAATTTGGTAGCAAAAATCCAGATATTCCCCTAATTTTGTGGCAAACGGCAGAAATTCCCCTTATTATGGGGCAAAATTGCTGAAATTTCCCATTTTTGGAACAAATTTTCAAAAATTTCTCTTATTTGGTGCAAAATTGCAGAAATTCCTTTTATTTCAGGTCAAAAATGCAGAAATACCACATACTTGATGTCAAAGATGCAGAAATTACCCTTATTTTAGGGCAAAAATACTGAAATTCCCCCTTTTTTGCGCCAAAAAGGCAGAAATTACCCTTATTTGGGCAAAAATGCAGAAATTCCCCTTATTTTGGAACGAAATTGCAGAAATTCCCCTTTTTTTGTTTTAAAAAGGCAGAAATTCCCTTTATTTTGGAGCAAAAATGAAGAAAATTCCCTTATTTTGTTGCAAAATTGCATTAATTTCCCTTATTATAGGGTAAAAAGGCAGAAATTCCCCTAATTATAGGACAAAATTGAAGAAATTTTCTTTATGTTGGGGCAAAATGGCAGAAATTCTCATAATTTAAGGGCAAAATTGCAGAAATTTTCCTTATTTTGGGACAAAATTGCAGAAATTCCCCTAATTTTGAAAAAAAATTGCAGAAATTCCCCTTATTTTGGAGCAAAAATTTAAAAATTTTCCTTAATTCAGGACAAAAATACAGAAATTCCCCTTATTTTGGGGCAAAAATGCAGAAATTCCCCTTATTTTGGAACAAAATTGAAAATATTACCCTTTTTTTATTTCAAAAAGGCAGAAATTCCCTTTATTTTGGAGCAAAAATGAAGAAAATTCTCTTATTTTGTTGCAAAATTGCATTAATTTCCCTTATTATAGGGTAAAAAGGCAGAAATTCCCATAATTATAGGACAAAATTGCAGATATTTCCTTTATGTTGCGGCAAAATTGCAGAAATTCCCATAATTTAAGGGCAAAATTGCAGAAATTTTCCTTATTTTGGGACAAAATTCAGAAATTCCCCAAATTTTGAAAAAAAATGCAGAAATTCCCCTAATTTTGGAGCAAAAATGCAGAAATTTTCCTTAATTCAGGACAAAAATACAGAAATTCCCATTATTTTGGGGCAAAAATGCAGAAATTTCTCTTATTTTAGGCAAATAATACAGAAATTACCCTTATTTAAGGCAAAAAGACTAAATTCCCCTTATTTGGGGGCAAAAAGGCAGAAATTCCCCTAATTTTGAAGCAAAAGGCAGAAATTCCCAATATTGTGGGGCAAAATTGCAGAAATTTATTTTTTTTTAGACAAAATTGCAGAAATTTCTTTTATTTTGGAGCAAAATTACAGAAATTCAGCTTATTTGGGGTCAAAAATGCAGAAATTACCCTTATTTTAGGGCAAAAATACTGAAATTCCCTTTTTTTTGCGCCAAAAAGGCAGAAATTTCCCTTATTTTGGGCAAAAATGCAGAAATTCCCCTTATTTTGGAACAAAATTGAAGATATTCCCCTTTTTTTTGTTTCAAAAAGGCAGAAATTCTTTTTATTTTGGAGCAAAAATGAAGAAAATTCCCTTATTTTGTTGCAAAATTGCATTAATTTCCCTTATTATAGGGTAAAAATGCAGAAATTCCTCTAATTATAGGGCAAAATTGCAGAAATTTCCTTTATGTTGTGGCAAAATTGCAGAAATTCCCATAATTTTAGGGCAAAATTGCAGAAATTTCCATTATTTTCGGACAAAATTGCAGAAATTTCTCTAATTTTGAAAAAAAATTGTAGAAATTCTCCTTATTTTGGGGTAAAAATGCAGAAATTCCCCTTATTTTGGAACCAAATTGCAGAAATTCCCCTTTTTTTGTTTCAAAAAGGAAGAAATTGCCTTTATTTTGGAGCAAATATGCAGAAAATTCTTTTATTTTGGTGAAAAATTGCATAAATTTCCCTTCTTATAGGGTAAAAAGGCAGAAATTCTCCTAATTATAGGGCAAAATTGCATAAATTTCCTTTATTTTGGGGCAAAATTGCAGAAATTCCAATAATTTTAGGACAAAATTGCAGAAATTTCCTTTATTTTGGGGCAAAATTGCAGAAATTCCCCTAATTTTGGAGCAAAAATGCAGAAATTTTCCTTTTTTGGATCAAAAAGGCAGAAATTTCTCTATTTTGAGGCAAATTGCAGAAATGTCCCTTATTGTGGGGCAAAAATTCTGTAATGCTTCTAATTTTGGGGCAAAAATCAGAAATTCCATTAATTTTGGGGCAAAAACGCAGAAATTCCCCTTATTGTGGGCTATATTGCTGACATTTCCCATTTTTGGGACAAAATTGCAGAAATTTCCCTTATTTTTGGGCAAAATTGCAGATATTTTTCTTATCTTGTGGCAAAAATACAGAAAATCCTTTTATTTCTGTCAAAAAGACAGAAATTACGCTTTCTTAGGGGCATATTCCAGAAATTACCCTTATTTTAGAGAAAAAGCCTGAAATTCCTCTTATTTTATGACAAAAAGTCAGAAATTCTTCTTATTTTAGAGCCAAAATGCAGAAATTCCACATAATTTTGGGCAAAAATGCAGAAATTTCCTTTATTTTGGGGTAAAACACAGTAATGCCCCTAATTTTGGAGCAAAAAGGCGGAAATTCCCCTAATTTTGAGGTAAAAAGGCAGAAATTTCCCTTATTTTGGGGCAAAAATCCTGAAATTTCCCTTATTTTGGAGTAAAAATGCAGAAATTTTCCTTATTTTAGGGCAAAAAGACAGAAATTTTTCTTATTTTAGGCCAAAAATACAGAAATTACCCTTATTTTAGGCCAAAATAATAAAATCCCCTTATTTTGTGGCAAAAAGGCAGAAATTCCCCTTATTTTAGGGCAAAAAGGCAGAAATTCCCATTAATTTTGGGCAAAAATGCAGAAATTTTCCTTAATTTGTTTCAAAAATGCAGAAATTTTCCTTATTTTTGGCCAAATAGGCAGAAATTTCCCTTATTTTGAGGCAAAAGCTTAGAAATTTTACTTATTTTACTATAAAATTGCAGAAACTTCCCTTATATTGTGGCAAAAATACAGAAATTCCCATTATTTTGGGATAAAAAGAAAGAAATTTCCCTTACTTTGTAACAAAATTGCAGAAATTACCCATATTTTGGGACAAAAATGTAGTAATGCTTCGAATTTTAGGTCAAAATTAAGAAATTTCAATAATTTTGGGGCAAAATTTAGAATTTTCACTAATTTTGAGGCAAAAAGGCAGAAATTCCTATTATTTTGGGGCAAAAATGCAGAAATTCTTTATATTTTGGGGCAAAAAGGCAGAAATTCTCATTTTAAGGCCAAAAGGCAGAAATTTCCCTTATTTTTGGGCAAAATTGCAGAAATTTCCCTTATCATGGGACAAAAATCCAGAAATTTCCCTCATTTTAGGTCAAAAATGCAGAATTTCCTCTAATTTAGGGGCAAATTGCAGCTATTAAACTTATTTAAGAGAAGAAGACTGAAATTCCCCTTATTTTGTGCCAAAAAAGCAGAAATTCTTCTTTTTTTAGGGCAAAAAGGCAGAAATTCCAATTAATTTTGGGGAAAAATGCAGAAATTTCCCTTATTTTGGGGCAAAAACACAGTAATGCCTTTAATTTGGTAGCAAAAATGCAGATATTCCCCTAATTTTGGGGCAAACGGCAGAAATTCCCCTTATTATGGGGCAAAATTGCTGAAATTTCCCATTTTTGGGACAAATTTTCAAAAATTTCTTATATTTTGGTGCAAAATTGCAGAAATTCCTTTTATTTCAGGTCAAAAATGCAGAAATACCACATACTTGATGTCAAAAATGCAGAAATTACCCTTATTTTAGGGCAAAAATACTGAAATTCCCCCTTTTTTGCGCCAAAAAGGCAGAAATTACCCTTATTTAAGCCAAAATGCAGAAATTCCCCATATTTTGGAACGAAATTGCAGAAATTCCCCCTTTTTTTTTTAAAAAAGGCAGAAATTCCCTTTATTTTGGAGCAAAAATGAAGAAAATTCCCTTATTTTGTTGCAAAATTGTATTAATTTCCCTTATTATAGGGTAAAAAGGCAGAAATTCCCCTAATTATAGTACAAAATTGCAGAAATTTTCTTTATGTTGCTGCAAAATTGCAGAAATTCCCATAATTTAAGGGCAAAATTGCAGAAATTTTCCTTATTTTGGGACAAAATTGCAGAAATTCCCCTAATTTTGAAAAAAAATTGCAGAAATTCCCCTTATTTTGGAGCAAAAATGCAGAAATTTTCCTTAATTCAGGACAAAAATACAGAAATTCCCCTTATTTTGGGACAAAAATGCAGAAATTTCTCTCATTTTAGGCAAAAAATACAGAAATTACCCTTATTTAAGGCAAAAAGACTAAATTCCCCTTATTTGGGGGCAAAAAGGCAGAAATTCCCCTAATTTTGAAGCAAAAGGCAGGAATTCCCCTTATTGTGGGGCAAAATTGCTGAAATTTCCTTTTTTTGAGACAAAATTGCAGAAATTTCTTTTATCTTGGGGCAAAATTGCAGAAATTCAGCTTATTTGGGGTCAAAAATGCAGAAATTACCCTTATTTTAGGGCAAAAAGACTAAAATTCCCCCTTTTTTGCGCCAAAAAGGCAGAAATTTCCCTTATTTTGGAACAAAATTGAAGATATTCCCCTTTTTTTGTTTCAAAAATGCAGAAATTCCCCTTATTTTGGAACAAAATTGAAGATATTCCCCTTTTTTTGTTTCAAAAATGCAGAAATTCCCTTTATTTTGGAGCAAAAATGAAGAAAATTCCCTTATTTTGTTGCAAAATTGCATTAATTTCCCTTATTATAGGGTAAAAATGCAGAAATTCCTCTAATTATAGGGCAAAATTGCAGAAATTTCCTTTATGTTGTGGCAAAATTGCAGAAATTCCCATAATTTTAGGGCAAAATTGCAGAAATTTCCATTATTTTGGGACAAAATTGCAGAAATTCCCCTAATTTTGAAAAAAAATTGTAGAAATTCCCTTTATTTTGGAGCAAAAATGCAGAAAATTCTTTTATTTTGTGAAAAATTGCATAAATTTCCTTTCTTATAGGGTAAAAAGGCAGAAATTCGCCTAATTATAGGGCAAAATTGCATTAATTTCTTTTATTTTGGGGCAAAATTGCAGAAATTCCAATAATTTTAAGACAAAATTGCAGAAATTTCCCTTATTTTGGGGCAAAATTGCAGAAATTCCCCTAATTTTGGAGCAAAAATGCAGAAATTTTCCTTTTTTGGATCAAAAAGGCAGAAATTTCTCTATTTTGAGGGAAATTGCAGAAATGTCCCTTATTGTGGGGCAAAAATTCTGTAATGCTTCTAATTTTGGGGCAAAAATCAGAAATTCCATTAATTTTGGGGCAAAAACGCAGAAATTCCCCTTATTGTGGGCTATATTGCTGACATTTCCCATTTTTGGGACAAAATTGCAGAAATTTCCCTTATTTTTGGGCAAAATTGCAGATATTTTTCTTATCTTGTGGCAAAAATACAGAAAATCCTTTTATTTCTGTCAAAAAGACAGAAATTACGCTTTCTTAGGGGCATATTCCAGAAATTACCCTTATTTTAGAGAAAAAGCCTGAAATTCCTCTTATTTTATGACAAAAAGTCAGAAATTCTTCTTATTTTAGAGCCAAAATGCAGAAATTCCACATAATTTTGGGCAAAAATGCAGAAATTTCCTTTATTTTGGGGTAAAACACAGTAATGCCCCTAATTTTGGAGCAAAAAGGCGGAAATTCCCCTAATTTTGAGGTAAAAAGGCAGAAATTTCCCTTATTTTGGGGCAAAAATCCTGAAATTTCCCTTATTTTGGAGTAAAAATGCAGAAATTTTCCTTATTTTAGGGCAAAAAGACAGAAATTTTTCTTATTTTAGGCCAAAAATACAGAAATTACCCTTATTTTAGGCCAAAATAATAAAATCCCCTTATTTTGTGGCAAAAAGGCAGAAATTCCCCTTATTTTAGGGCAAAAAGGCAGAAATTCCCATTAATTTTGGGCAAAAATGCAGAAATTTTCCTTAATTTGTTTCAAAAATGCAGAAATTTTCCTTATTTTTGGCCAAATAGGCAGAAATTTCCCTTATTTTGAGGCAAAAGCTTAGAAATTTTACTTATTTTACTATAAAATTGCAGAAACTTCCCTTATATTGTGGCAAAAATACAGAAATTCCCATTATTTTGGGATAAAAAGAAAGAAATTTCCCTTACTTTGTAACAAAATTGCAGAAATTTCCCATATTTTGGGACAAAAATGTAGTAATGCTTCGAATTTTAGGGCAAAATTAAGAAATTTCACTAATTTTGGGGCAAAATTTAGAATTTTCACTAATTTTGAGGCAAAAAGGCAGAAATTCCTATTATTTTGGGGCAAAAATGCAGAAATTCTTTATATTTTGGGGCAAAAAGGCAGAAATTCTCATTTTAAGGCCAAAAGGCAGAAATTTCCCTTATTTTTGGGCAAAATTGCAGAAATTTCCCTTATCATGGGACAAAAATCCAGAAATTTCCCTCATTTTAGGTCAAAAATGCAGAATTTCCTCTAATTTAAGGGCAAATTGCAGCTATTAAACTTATTTAAGAGAAGAAGACTGAAATTCCCCTTATTTTGTGCCAAAAAAGCAGAAATTCTTCTTTTTTTAGGGCAAAAAGGCAGAAATTCCAATTAATTTTGGGGAAAAATGCAGAAATTTCCCTTATTTTGGGGCAAAAACACAGTAATGCCTTTAATTTGGTAGCAAAAATGCAGATATTCCCCTAATTTTGGGGCAAACGGCAGAAATTCCCCTTATTATGGGGCAAAATTGCTGAAATTTCCCATTTTTGGGACAAATTTTCAAAAATTTCTCTTATTTTGGGGCAAAATTGCAGAAATTCCTTTTATTTCAGGTCAAAAATGCAGAAATACCACATACTTGATGTCAAAAATGCAGAAATTACCCTTATTTTAGGGCAAAAATACTGAAATTCCCCCTTTTTTGCGCCAAAAAGGCAGAAATTACCCTTATTTAAGCAAAAATGCAGAAATTCCCCATATTTTGGAACGAAATTGCAGAAATTCCCCTTTTTTTTTTTTAAAAAGGCAGAAATTCCCTTTATTTTGGAGCAAAAATGAAGAAAATTCCCTTATTTTGTTGCAAAATTGTATTAATTTCCCTTATTATAGGGTAAAAAGGCAGAAATTCCCCTAATTATAGTACAAAATTGCAGAAATTTTCTTTATGTTGCTGCAAAATTGCAGAAATTCCCATAATTTAAGGGCAAAATTGCAGAAATTTTCCTTATTTTGGGACAAAATTGCAGAAATTCCCCTAATTTTGAAAAAAAATTGCAGAAATTCCCCTTATTTTGGAGCAAAAATGCAGAAATTTTCCTTAATTCAGGACAAAAATACAGAAATTCCCCTTATTTTGGGACAAAAATGCAGAAATTTCTCTCATTTTAGGCAAAAAATACAGAAATTACCCTTATTTAAGGCAAAAAGACTAAATTCCCCTTATTTGGGGGCAAAAAGGCAAAATTCCCCTAATTTTGAAGCAAAAGGCAGGAATTCCCCTTATTGTAGGGCAAAATTGCTGAAATTTCCTTTTTTTGAGACAAAATTGCAGAAATTTCTTTTATCTTGGGGCAAAATTGCAGAAATTCAGCTTATTTGGGGTCAAAAATGCAGAAATTACCCTTATTTTAGGGCAAAAAGACTAAAATTCCCCCTTTTTTGCGCCAAAAAGGCAGAAATTTCCCTTATTTTGGAACAAAATTGAAGATATTCCCCTTTTTTTGTTTCAAAAATGCAGAAATTCCCCTTATTTTGGAACAAAATTGAAGATATTCCCCTTTTTTTGTTTCAAAAATGCAGAAATTCCCTTTATTTTGGAGCAAAAATGAAGAAAATTCCCTTATTTTGTTGCAAAATTGCATTAATTTCCCTTATTATAGGGTAAAAATGCAGAAATTCCTCTAATTATAGGGCAAAATTGCAGAAATTTCCTTTATGTTGTGGCAAAATTGCAGAAATTCCCATAATTTTAGGGCAAAATTGCAGAAATTTCCATTATTTTGGGACAAAATTGCAGAAATTCCCCTAATTTTGAAAAAAAATTGTAGAAATTCCCTTTATTTTGGAGCAAAAATGCAGAAAATTCTTTTATTTTGTGAAAAATTGCATAAATTTCCTTTCTTATAGGGTAAAAAGGCAGAAATTCGCCTAATTATAGGGCAAAATTGCATTAATTTCTTTTATTTTGGGGCAAAATTGCAGAAATTCTAATAATTTTAAGACAAAATTGCAGAAATTTCCCTTATTTTGGGGCAAAATTGCAGAAATTCCCCTAATTTTGGATCAAAAATGCAGAAATTTTCCTTTTTTGGATCAAAAAGGCAGAAATTTCTCTATTTTGAGGGAAATTGCAGAAATGTCCCTTATTGTGGGGCAAAAATTCTGTAATGCTTCTAATTTTGGGGCAAAAATCAGAAATTC
Source organism: Micromys minutus (assembly GCF_963924665.1). NCBI lineage: Eukaryota > Metazoa > Chordata > Mammalia > Rodentia > Muridae > Micromys > Micromys minutus. The sequence goes on along the minus strand of NW_027667701.1, from coordinate 96,023 downwards.
CATTAATTTTGGGGCAAAAACGCAGAAATTCCCCTTATTGTGGGCTATATTGCTGACATTTCCCATTTTTGGGACAAAATTGCAGAAATTTCCCTTATTTTTGGGCAAAATTGCAGATATTTTTCTTATCTTGTGGCAAAAATACAGAAAATCCTTTTATTTCTGTCAAAAAGACAGAAATTACGCTTTCTTAGGGGCATATTCCAGAAATTACCCTTATTTTAGAGAAAAAGCCTGAAATTCCTCTTATTTTATGACAAAAAGTCAGAAATTCTTCTTATTTTAGAGCCAAAATGCAGAAATTCCACATAATTTTGGGCAAAAATGCAGAAATTTCCTTTATTTTGGGGTAAAACACAGTAATGCCCCTAATTTTGGAGCAAAAAGGCGGAAATTCTCCTATTTTTGAGGTAAAAAGGCAGAAATTCTCCTTATTTTGGGGCAAAAATCCTGAAATTCCCCTTATTTTGGAGTAAAAATGCAGAAATTTTCCTTATTTTAGGGCAAAAAGACAGAAATTCTTCTTATTTTAGGCCAAAAATACAGAAATTACCCTTATTTTAGGCCAAAATAATAAAATCCCCTTATTTTGTGGCAAAAGGCAGAAATTCCCATTATTTTGGGGTAAAAAGTAAGAAATTTCACTTACTTTGTAACAAAATTGCAGAAATTTTCCATATTTTGGGGCAAAAATGTAGTAATGCTTCTAATTTTGGGGCAAAATTCAGAAATATCACTAATTTTGTGGCAAAATTCAGAAATTTCACTAATTTTGAGGCAAAAAGGCAGAAATTCCTATTATTTTGAGGCAAAAATACAGAAATTCTTTTTATTTAGGGGCAAAAAGGCAGAAATTTCCCTTATTTTTGGGCAAAATTGCAGAAATTTCCCTTATCATGGGACAAAAATCCAGAAATTCCCCTCATTTTAGGTCAAAAAGGCAGAAATTCCGCTAATTTGGGGGCAAATTGCAGAAATTAAACTTATTTAAGGGAAGAAGACTGAAATTCCTTTTATTTTGTGCCAAAAAAGCAGAATTTTTTTTTATTTTAGGGCAAAAAAGGCAGAAATTCCAATTAATTTTGGAAAAAAATGAAGAAATTTCCCTTATTTTCGGGCAAAAACACAGTAATGCCTTTAATTTTGCAGCAAAAATGCAGAAATTCCCCTAATTTTGGGGCAAATGGCAGAAATTCCCCTTATTGTGGGGAAAAATTGCTGCAATTTCCATTTTTTGGGACAAAATTGCAAAAATTTCTCTTTTTTTGGGAAAAAATTATCAGAAATTCCACTTATTTCAGGTCAAAAATGCAGAAATACCGCATACTTGGTTTCAAAAATGCAAAAATTACCACTATTTTAGGGCAAAAATACTGAAATACCCCTTTTTTGCGCCAAAAAGGCAGAAATTTCCCTTATTTTTGGCAAAAATGCAGAAATTCCCCTTATTTTCGAACAAAATTGAAGAAATTCGCTTTTTTTTTCAAAAAGGCAGAAATTCCCTTTATTTTGGAGCACAAATGAAGAAAATTCCCTTATTTTGTTGCAAAATTGCATTAATTTCCCTTATTATAGGGTAAAAAGGCAGAAATTCCCCTAATTATAGGACAAAATTGCAGAAATTCCCATTATGTTGCGGCAAAATTGCAGAAATTCCCATAATTTTAGGGCAAAATTGCAGAAATTTCCTTTATTTTGGGACAAAATTGCAGAAATTCCCCTAATTTTGAAAAAAAAATTGCAGAAATTCCCATTATTTTGGAGCAAAAATGCAGAAATTTTCCTTAATACAGGGAAAAATACAGATATTCCCCTTATTTTGGAGCAAAAATGCAGAAATTTCTCTTATTTTAAGCAAAAAATACAGAAATTACCCTTATTTAAGGCAAAAAGACTAAATTACCCTAATTTGGGGGCAAAAAGGCAGAAATTCCCCTAATTTTGAAGCAAAAGGCAGAAATTCCCCTTATTGTGGGGCAAAATTGCTGAAATTTCCTTTTTTTCAGACAAAATTGCAGAAATTTCTATTATTTTGGGGTAAAATTGCAGAAATTCAGCTTATTTCGCGTCAAAAATACAGAAATTACCCTTATTTTAGAGTAAAAAGACTGCAATTTCCCTTTTTTTGCACCAAAAAGGCAGAAATTCCCCTTATTTTGGGGCAAAAATGCAGAAATTCCCCTTATTTTGGAACAAAATTGCAGAAATTCCCTTTTTTTGTTTCAAAAAGGCAGAAATTTCCTATATTTTGGAGCAAAAATGCAGAAAATTCCCTCATTTTGGTGCAAAATTGCATAAATTTCCTTTATTATAGGGTAAAAAGGGAGAAATTCCCCTAATTGTAGGGCAAAATTGCAGATATTTCCCTTATTTTGGGGCAAAATTGCAGAAATTCCCCTAATTTTGGAGCAAAAATGCAGAAATTTTCCTTTTTTGGGTCAAAAAGGCAGAAATTTCTTTATTTTGAGGCATATTTCATAAATTTCCCTTATTTTGAGGCAAAATTGCAGAAATTCCCTTAATTTTGGAGCAAAAATGCAGAAATTTTCCTTTTTTGGGTCAAAAAGGCAGAAATTTCTTTATTATGAGGCAAATTGCAGAAATTTCCCTTATTTTGGCGCAAAAATTCTGTAATGCTTCTAATTTTGGGGCAAAAATCAGAAATTCTATTAATTTTGGGGCAAAAAGGCATAAATTCCCCTTATTGTGGGCAATATTGCTGAAATTTCCCTTTTTTGGGACAAAATTGCAGAAATTTCCCTTATCTTGTGGCAAAAATACAGAAATTCCTATTATTTCAGGACAAAAAGACAGAAATTACGTTTTTATGGGGGCAAATTCCAGAAATTACCTTTATTTTGGAAAAAAAGCCTGAAATGCCTGTTATTTTGTGACAAAAAGGCAGAAATTCTTCTTATTTTAGAGCAAAAATGCAGAAATTCCACATAATTTTGGGCAAAAATGCAGAAATTTCCCTTATTTTGGGGTAAAACACAGTAATGCCCCTAATTTTGGAGCACAAAGGAAGAAATTCCCCTAATTTTGGAGTAAAAAGGCAGAAATTCCCCTTATTCTGGGGCAAAAATTCTGAAATTCCCCTTATTTTGAAGCAAAAATGCAGAAATTTTCCTTATTTTAGGGCAAAAAGACTAAAATCCCCTTATTTTGTGGCAAAAAGGCAGAAATTCCCCTTATTTTAGGGCGAAAATGCAGAAATTCACGTTAATTTTGGTCAAAAATGCAGAAATTATCTTTAATTTGTTGCAAAAATGCAGAAATTTCTCTTATTTTTGGACAAATAGGCAGAAATTTCCATTATTTTGAGGCAAAAGCTTAGAAATTTAACTTATTTTAGTATAAAATTGCAGAAACTTCCCTTATTTTGTGGCAAAAATGCAGAAATTCCCATTATTTTGGAGTAAAAAGTAAGAAATTTCCCTTACTTTGTAACTAAATTGCAGAAATTTTCCATATTTTGGGGCAAAAATGTAGTAATGCTTCTAATTTTGGGGCAAATTTCATAAATTTCACTAATTTTGGGGCAAAATTCAGAAATTTCACTAATTTTGAGGCAAAAAGGTAGAAATTCCTATTATTTTGGGGCAAAAATGCAGAAATTCTTTTTATTTTGGGGCAAAAAGGCAGAAATTCTCCTCATTTTGGAACCAAAATGCAGAAATTTCCCTAATTTTTGTCAAAATTGCAGAAATTTCCCTTATCATGGGACAAAAATCCAGAAATTCCCCTCATTTTAGGTAAAAAAGGCAGAAATTCCGCTAATTTGGGGGCAAATTGCAGAAATTAAACTTATTTAAGGGAAGGAGACTGAAATTCCCTTTTTTTTGTGCCAAAAAAGCAGAAATTCTTCTTATTTTAGAAAAAAAAGGCAGAAATTTTAAATAATTTTTGAGAAAAATGCAGAAATTTCCCTTATTTTGGGGCAAAAACACAAGAATGCCTTTAATTTTGTGGCAAAAATGCAGAAATTCCCCTAATTTTGGGGCAAAAAGAAGAAATTCCCCTTATTGTGGGGCAAAATTGCTGCAATTTCCCTTTTTTGGGACAAAATTGCAAAAATTTCTCTTATTTGGGGCAAAATTATCAGAAATTCCCCGTATTTCAGGTCAAAAATGCAGAAATACCGCATACTTCATGTCAAAAATGCAGAAATTACCCCTATTTTAGGGCAAAAATGCTGAAATTCCCCCTTTTTTTGCGCCAAAAAGGCAGAAATGTCCATTATTTTGGGCAAAAATGCAGAAATTCTCCTTATTTTAGAACAAAATTGAAGAAATTCCCCTTTTTTTGTTTCAGAAAGGCAGAAATTCCCTTTATTTTGGAGCACAAATGAAGAAAATTTTTTTATTTTGTTGCAAAATTGCATTAATTTCTTTTATTATAGGGTAAAAAGGCAGAAATTCCCCTAATTATAGGACAAAATTGCAGAAATTTCCATTATGTTGTGGCAAAATTGCAGAAATTCCCATAATTTTAGGGCAAAATTGCAGAAATTTCCTTTATTTTGGGACAAAATAGCAGAAATTCCCCTAATTTTGAAAAAAAATTGAAAAAATTCCCCTTATTTTGGAGCAAAAATGCAGAAATTTTCCTTAATTCAGGGCAAAAATACTGAAATTCCCCTTATTTTGGGGCAAAAATGCAGAAATTTCTCTTATTTTAAGCAAAAAATACAGAAATTACCCTTATTTAAGGCAAAAAGACAAAATTCCCCTTATTTGGGGGCAAAAAGGCAGAAATTCCCCTAATTTTGAAGCAAAAGGCAGAAATTCCCCTTATTGTGGGGCAAAATTGCTGAAATTTCATTTTTTGAGACAAAATTGAAGAAATTTCTCTTATTTTGTGGCAAAATTGCAGAAATTCAGCTTATTTGGGGTCAAAAATGCAGAAATTACACTTATTTTAGGGTAAAAAGATTGAAATTTTCTCTTTTTGCGCCAAAAAGGCAGAAATTCCCCTTATTTTGGGGCAAAAATGCAGAAATTCCCCTTATTTTGGAACAAAATTGCAGAAATTCCCCTTTTTTGTTTCAAAAAGGCAGAAATTCCCTATATTTTGGAGCAAAAATGCAGAAAATTCCATTATTTTGGTGCAAAATTGCATAAATTTCCCTTATTATAGGGTAAAAAAGCAGAAATTCCCCTAATTATAGGGCAAAATTGCAGAAATTTCCCTTATTTTGGGGCAAAATTGCAGAAATTCCCATAATTTTAAGACAAAATTTCAGAAATTTCCCTTATTTTGGGGCAAAATTGCAGAAATTCCTTTAAATTTGTAGCAAAAATGCAGAAATTTTCCTTTTTTGCGTCAAAAAGGCAGAAATTTCTTTATTTTGAGGCAAATTGCAGAAATTTCCCTTATTTTGGGGCAAAATTGCAGGAATTCCGGTAATTTTGGAGCAAAAATGCAGAAATTTTCCTTTTTTGGGTCAAAAAGGCAGAAATTTCTTTATTTTGAGGCAAATTGCAGAAATTTCCTTTATTTTGGCGCAAAAATTCTGTAATGCTTCCAATTTTGGGGCAAAAATCAGAAATTCCATTAATTTTGTGGCAAAAAGGCAGAAATTCCCCTTATTGTGGGCAATATTGCTGAAATTTCCCTTTTTTGGGACAAAATTGCAGAAATTTCCCTTATTTTTGGGCAAAATTGCAGAAATTTCCCTTATCTTGTGGCAAAAATACAGAAATTCCTTTTTTTTCAGGTCAAAAAATAGAAATTATGCTTTCTTGGGGGCAAATTCCAGAAATTACCCTTATTTTGGAGAAAAAGCCTGAAATTCCTCTTATTTTGTGACAAAAAGGCAGAAATTCTTCTTAATTTAGAGCAAAAATGCAGAAATTCCACATAATTTTGGGAAAAAATACAGAAATTTTCCTTATTTTGGGGTAAAACACAGTAATGCCCCTAATTTTGCAGCACAAAGGCGGAAATTCCCCTAATTTTGGGGTAAAAAGGCAGAAATTCCCCTTATTTTGGGGCAAAAATTCTGAAATTCCCCTTATTTTGGAGCAAAAATGCAGAAATTTTCCTTATTTTAGGGCAAAAAGACTAAAATCCCTTTATTTGTGGCAAAAAGGCAGAAATTCCCCTTATTTTAGGGCAAAAAGTCAGAAATTCACGTTAATTTTGGTCAAAAATGCAGAAATTTTCCTTAATTTGTGGCAAAAATGCAGAAATTTCCCTTATTTTTGGCCAAATAGGCAGAAATTTCCCTTATTTTGAGGCAAAAGCTTAGAAATTTAACTTATTTTAGTATAAAATTGCAGAAACTTCCCTTATTTTGTGGCAGAAATTCCCATTATTTTGGGGTAAAAAGTAAGAAATCTCCCTTACTTTGTAACAAAATTGCAGAAATTTTCCATATTTTGGGGCAAAAATGTAGTAATGCTTCTAATTTTGGGGCAAAATTCAGAAATTTCACTAATTTTGGGGCAAAATTCAGAAATTTCACTAATTTTGAGGCAAAAAGGCAGAAATTCCTATTATTTTGGGGCAAAAATGCAGAAATTCTTTTTATTTTGGTGCAAAAAGGCAGAAATTCTCCTCATTTTGGGGCCAAAAGGCAAAAATTTCCCTTATTTTTGGGTGAAATTGCAGAAATTTCCCTTATCATGGGACAAAAATCCAGAAATTCCCCTCATTTTAGGTCAAAAAGGCATAAATTCTGCTAATTTGGGGGCAAATTGCAGAAATTAAACTTATTTAAAAGAAGAAGACTGAAATTCCCCTTATTTTGTGCCAAAAATGCAGAAATTCTTCTTATTTTAGGGCAAAAAGGCAGAAATTTCAATTAATTTTGGAAAAAAATGCATAAATTTCCCTTATTTTGGGGCAAAAACACAGGAATGCCTTTAATTTTGTGGCAAAAATGCAGAAATTCCCCTAATGTTGGGGCAAATGGCAGACATTCCCCTTATTGTGGGGCAAAATTGCTGAAATTTCCCTTTTTTGTGACAAAATTGCAAAAATTTCTCTTATTTTGGGGCAAAATTATCAGAAATTTCCCTTATTTCAGGTCAAAAATGCAGAAATACCGCATACTTGGTGTCAAAAATGCAGAAATTACCCCTATTTTAGGGCAAAAATACTGAAATTCCCCCTTTTTTGCGCCAAAAAGGCAGATATTTCCCTTATTTTTGGCAAAAATGCAGAAATTCCCCTTATTTTGGAACAAAATTGAAGAAATTCCCCTTTTTTTTCAGAAAGGCAGAAATTCCCTTTATTTTGGAGCACAAATGAAGAAAATTCCCTTATTTTGTTGCAAAATTGCATTAATTTCCCTTATTATAGGGTAAAAAGGCAGAAATTCCCCTAATTATAGGACAAAATTGCAGAAATTCCCATTATGTTGCGGCAAAATTGCAGAAATTCCCATAATTTTAGGGCAAAATTGCAGAAATTTCCTTTATTTTAGGACAAAATTGCAGAAATTCCCCTAATTTTGAAAAAAAATTGCAGAAATTCCCCTTATTTTGGAGCAAAAATGCAGAAATTTCTCTTATTTTAAGCAAAAAATACAGAAATTACCCTTATTTAAGGCAAAAAGACTAAATTCCCCTAATTTGGGGGCAAAAAGGCAGAAATTCCCCTAATTCTGAAGCAAAAGGCAGAAATTCCCCTTATTGTGGGGCAAAATTGCTGAAATTTCCTTTTTTTGAGACAAAATTGCAGAAATTTCTCTTATTTTGGGGCAAAATTGCAGAAATTCAGTTTATTTGGGGTCAAAAATGCAGAAATTACCCTTATTTTAGGGTAAAAAGACTAAAATTCCCCCTTTTTTTTCGCCAAAAATGCAGAAATTCCCCTTATTTTGGGGCAAAAATGCAGAAATTCCCCTTATTTTTGAACAAAATTGCAGAAATTCCCCTTTTTTGTTTCAAAAAGGCAGAAATTCCCTATATTTTGGAGCAAAAATGCAGAAAATTCCCTTATTTTGGTGCAAAATTGCATAAATTAACCTTATTATAGGGTAAAAAGGCAGAAATTCCCCTAATTATAGGGCAAAATTGCAGAAATTTCCCTTATTTTGGGGCAAAATTGCAGAAATTCCCATAATTTTAGGACAAAATTGCAGAAATTTCTCTTATTTTGGGGCAATATTGCAGAAATTCCCCTAATTTAGGAGCAAAAATGCAGAAATTTTCCTTTTTTGCGTCAAAAATGCAGAAATTTCTTTATTTTGAGGCAAATTGCAGAAATTTCCCTTATTTTGGGACAAAATTGCAGAAATTCCCCTAATTTTGGAGCAAAAATGCAGAAATTTTCCATTTTTGGGTCAACAAGGCAGAAATTTCTTTATTATGAGGCAAATTGCAGAAATTTCCCTTTTTTTGGCGCAAAAATTCTGTAATGCTTCTAATTTTGGGGCAAAAATCAGAAATTCTATTAATTTTGGGGCAAAAAGGCAGAAATTCCCCTTATTGTGGGCAATATTCCTGAAATTTCCCTTTTTTGGGACAAAATTGCAGAAATTTTCCTTATTTTTGGGCAAAATTGCAGAAATTTCTCTTATCTTGTGGCAAAAATACAGAAATTCCTTTTATTTCAGGTCAAAAAGACAGAAATTACGCTTTCGTGGGGGCAAATTTTAGAAATTACCCTTATTTTGGAGAAAAAGCCTGAAATTCCTCTTATTTTGTGACAAAAAGGCAGAAATTCTTCTTATTTTAGAGCAAAAATGCAGAAATTCCACATAATTTTGGCCAAAAATGCAGAAATTTCCCTTATTTTGGGGTAAAACACAGTAATGCCCCTAATTTTGGGGCACAAAGGTGGAAATTCCCCTAATTTTGGGGTAAAAAGGGAGAAATTCCCCTTATTTTGAGGCAAAAATTCTGAAATTCCCCTTATTTTAGAGCAAAAATGCAGTAATTTTCCTTATTTTAGGGCAAAAAGACTAAAATCCCCTTATTTTGTGGCAAAAAGGCAGAAATTCCCCTTATTTTAGGGCAAAAAGGCAGAAATTCACGTTAATTTTGGTCAAAAATGCAGAAATTTTTTTTAATTTGTGGCAAAAATGCAGAAATTTACCTTATTTTTGGCAAAATAGGCAGAAATTTCCCTTATTTTGAGGCAAAAGCTTAGAAATTTAAATTATTTTAGTATAAAATTGCAGAAACTTCCCTTATTTTGTGGCAAAAATGCAGAAATTCCAACTATTTTGGGGTAAAAAGTAAGAATTTCCCTCACTTTGTAACAAAATTGCAGAAATTTTCCATATTTTGGGGCAAAAATGTAGTAATGCTTCTAATTTTGGGGCAAAATTCAGAAATTTCACTAATTTTGGGGCAAAATTCAGAAATTTCACTAATTTTGAGGCAAAAAGGCAGAAATTCCTATTATTTTGGGGCAAAAATGCAGAAATTCTTTTTATTTTGGTGCAAAAAGGCAGAAATTCTCCTCATTTTGGGGCCAAAAGGCAAAAATTTCCCTTATTTTTGGGTGAAATTGCAGAAATTTCCCTTATCATGGGAGAAAAATCCAGAAATTCCCCTCATTTTAGGTCAAAAAGGCATAAATTCTGCTAATTTGGGGGCAAATTGCAGAAATTAAACTTATTTAAAAGAAGAAGACTGAAATTCCCCTTATTTTGTGCCAAAAATGCAGAAATTCTTCTTATTTTAGGGCAAAAAGGCAGAAATTTCAATTAATTTTGGAAAAAAATGCATAAATTTCCCTTATTTTGGGGCAAAAACACAGGAATGCCTTTAATTTTGTGGCAAAAATGCAGAAATTCCCCTAATGTTGGGGCAAATGGCAGACATTCCCCTTATTGTGGGGCAAAATTGCTGAAATTTCCCTTTTTTGTGACAAAATTGCAAAAATTTCTCTTATTTTGGGGCAAAATTATCAGAAATTTCCCTTATTTCAGGTCAAAAATGCAGAAATACCGCATACTTGGTGTCAAAAATGCAGAAATTACCCCTATTTTAGGGCAAAAATACTGAAATTCCCCCTTTTTTGCGCCAAAAAGGCAGATATTTCCCTTATTTTTGGCAAAAATGCAGAAATTCCCCTTATTTTGGAACAAAATTGAAGAAATTCCCCTTTTTTTTCAGAAAGGCAGAAATTCCCTTTATTTTGGAGCACAAATGAAGAAAATTCCCTTATTTTGTTGCAAAATTGCATTAATTTCCCTTATTATAGGGTAAAAAGGCAGAAATTCCCCTAATTATAGGACAAAATTGCAGAAATTCCCATTATGTTGCGGCAAAATTGCAGAAATTCCCATAATTTTAGGGCAAAATTGCAGAAATTTCCTTTATTTTAGGACAAAATTGCAGAAATTCCCCTAATTTTGAAAAAAAATTGCAGAAATTCCCCTTATTTTGGAGCAAAAATGCAGAAATTTCTCTTATTTTAAGCAAAAAATACAGAAATTACCCTTATTTAAGGCAAAAAGACTAAATTCCCCTAATTTGGGGGCAAAAAGGCAGAAATTCCCCTAATTCTGAAGCAAAAGGCAGAAATTCCCCTTATTGTGGGGCAAAATTGCTGAAATTTCCTTTTTTTGAGACAAAATTGCAGAAATTTCTCTTATTTTGGGGCAAAATTGCAGAAATTCAGTTTATTTGGGGTCAAAAATGCAGAAATTACCCTTATTTTAGGGTAAAAAGACTAAAATTCCCCCTTTTTTTCGCCAAAAATGCAGAAATTCCCCTTATTTTGGGGCAAAAATGCAGAAATTCCCCTTATTTTTGAACAAAATTGCAGAAATTCCCCTTTTTTGTTTCAAAAAGGCAGAAATTCCCTATATTTTGGAGCAAAAATGCAGAAAATTCCCTTATTTTGGTGCAAAATTGCATAAATTAACCTTATTATAGGGTAAAAAGGCAGAAATTCCCCTAATTATAGGGCAAAATTGCAGAAATTTCCCTTATTTTGGGGCAAAATTGCAGAAATTCCCATAATTTTAGGACAAAATTGCAGAAATTTCTCTTATTTTGGGGCAATATTGCAGAAATTCCCCTAATTTAGGAGCAAAAATGCAGAAATTTTCCTTTTTTGCGTCAAAAATGCAGAAATTTCTTTATTTTGAGGCAAATTGCAGAAATTTCCCTTATTTTGGGACAAAATTGCAGAAATTCCCCTAATTTTGGAGCAAAAATGCAGAAATTTTCCATTTTTGGGTCAACAAGGCAGAAATTTCTTTATTATGAGGCAAATTGCAGAAATTTCCCTTTTTTTGGCGCAAAAATTCTGTAATGCTTCTAATTTTGGGGCAAAAATCAGAAATTCTATTAATTTTGGGGCAAAAAGGCAGAAATTCCCCTTATTGTGGGCAATATTCCTGAAATTTCCCTTTTTTGGGACAAAATTGCAGAAATTTTCCTTATTTTTGGGCAAAATTGCAGAAATTTCTCTTATCTTGTGGCAAAAATACAGAAATTCCTTTTATTTCAGGTCAAAAAGACAGAAATTACGCTTTCGTGGGGGCAAATTTTAGAAATTACCCTTATTTTGGAGAAAAAGCCTGAAATTCCTCTTATTTTGTGACAAAAAGGCAGAAATTCTTCTTATTTTAGAGCAAAAATGCAGAAATTCCACATAATTTTGGCCAAAAATGCAGAAATTTCCCTTATTTTGGGGTAAAACACAGTAATGCCCCTAATTTTGGGGCACAAAGGTGGAAATTCCCCTAATTTTGGGGTAAAAAGGGAGAAATTCCCCTTATTTTGAGGCAAAAATTCTGAAATTCCCCTTATTTTAGAGCAAAAATGCAGTAATTTTCCTTATTTTAGGGCAAAAAGACTAAAATCCCCTTATTTTGTGGCAAAAAGGCAGAAATTCCCCTTATTTTAGGGCAAAAAGGCAGAAATTCACGTTAATTTTGGTCAAAAATGCAGAAATTTTTTTTAATTTGTGGCAAAAATGCAGAAATTTACCTTATTTTTGGCAAAATAGGCAGAAATTTCCCTTATTTTGAGGCAAAAGCTTAGAAATTTAAATTATTTTAGTATAAAATTGCAGAAACTTCCCTTATTTTGTGGCAAAAATGCAGAAATTCCAACTATTTTGGGGTAAAAAGTAAGAATTTCCCTCACTTTGTAACAAAATTGCAGAAATTTTCCATATTTTGGGGCAAAAATGTAGTAATGCTTCTAATTTTGGGGCAAAATTCAGAAATTTCACTAATTTTGGGGCAAAATTCAGAAATTTCACTAATTTTGAGGCAAAAAGGCAGAAATTCCTATTATTTTGGGGCAAAAATGCAGAAATTCTTTTTATTTTGGTGCAAAAAGGCAGAAATTCTCCTCATTTTGGGGCCAAAAGGCAAAAATTTCCCTTATTTTTGGGTGAAATTGCAGAAATTTCCCTTATCATGGGAGAAAAATCCAGAAATTCCCCTCATTTTAGGTCAAAAAGGCATAAATTCTGCTAATTTGGGGGCAAATTGCAGAAATTAAACTTATTTAAAAGAAGAAGACTGAAATTCCCCTTATTTTGTGCCAAAAATGCAGAAATTCTTCTTATTTTAGGGCAAAAAGGCAGAAATTCCAATTAATTTTGGAAAAAAATGCATAAATTTCCCTTATTTTGGGGCAAAAACACAGGAATGCCTTTAATTTTGTGGCAAAAATGCAGAAATTCCCCTAATGTTGGGGCAAATGGCAGACATTCCCCTTATTGTGGGGCAAAATTGCTGAAATTTCCCTTTTTTGTGACAAAATTGCAAAAATTTCTCTTATTTTGGGGCAAAATTATCAGAAATTTCCCTTATTTCAGGTCAAAAATGCAGAAATACCGCATACTTGGTGTCAAAAATGCAGAAATTACCCCTATTTTAGGGCAAAAATACTGAAATTCCCCCTTTTTTGCGCCAAAAAGGCAGATATTTCCCTTATTTTTGGCAAAAATGCAGAAATTCCCCTTATTTTGGAACAAAATTGAAGAAATTCCCCTTTTTTTTCAGAAAGGCAGAAATTCCCTTTATTTTGGAGCACAAATGAAGAAAATTCCCTTATTTTGTTGCAAAATTGCATTAATTTCCCTTATTATAGGGTAAAAAGGCAGAAATTCCCCTAATTATAGGACAAAATTGCAGAAATTCCCATTATGTTGCGGCAAAATTGCAGAAATTCCCATAATTTTAGGGCAAAATTGCAGAAATTTCCTTTATTTTAGGACAAAATTGCAGAAATTCCCCTAATTTTGAAAAAAAATTGCAGAAATTCCCCTTATTTTGGAGCAAAAATGCAGAAATTTCTCTTATTTTAAGCAAAAAATACAGAAATTACCCTTATTTAAGGCAAAAAGACTAAATTCCCCTAATTTGGGGGCAAAAAGGCAGAAATTCCCCTAATTCTGAAGCAAAAGGCAGAAATTCCCCTTATTGTGGGGCAAAATTGCTGAAATTTCCTTTTTTTGAGACAAAATTGCAGAAATTTCTCTTATTTTGGGGCAAAATTGCAGAAATTCAGTTTATTTGGGGTCAAAAATGCAGAAATTACCCTTATTTTAGGGTAAAAAGACTAAAATTCCCCCCTTTTTTTCGCCAAAAATGCAGAAATTCCCCTTATTTTGGGGCAAAAATGCAGAAATTCCCCTTATTTTTGAACAAAATTGCAGAAATTCCCCTTTTTTGTTTCAAAAAGGCAGAAATTCCCTATATTTTGGAGCAAAAATGCAGAAAATTCCCTTATTTTGGTGCAAAATTGCATAAATTAACCTTATTATAGGGTAAAAAGGCAGAAATTCCCCTAATTATAGGGCAAAATTGCAGAAATTTCCCTTATTTTGGGGCAAAATTGCAGAAATTCCCATAATTTTAGGACAAAATTGCAGAAATTTCTCTTATTTTGGGGCAATATTGCAGAAATTCCCCTAATTTAGGAGCAAAAATGCAGAAATTTTCCTTTTTTGCGTCAAAAATGCAGAAATTTCTTTATTTTGAGGCAAATTGCAGAAATTTCCCTTATTTTGGGACAAAATTGCAGAAATTCCCCTAATTTTGGAGCAAAAATGCAGAAATTTTCCATTTTTGGGTCAACAAGGCAGAAATTTCTTTATTATGAGGCAAATTGCAGAAATTTCCCTTTTTTTGGCGCAAAAATTCTGTAATGCTTCTAATTTTGGGGCAAAAATCAGAAATTCTATTAATTTTGGGGCAAAAAGGCAGAAATTCCCCTTATTGTGGGCAATATTCCTGAAATTTCCCTTTTTTGGGACAAAATTGCAGAAATTTTCCTTATTTTTGGGCAAAATTGCAGAAATTTCTCTTATCTTGTGGCAAAAATACAGAAATTCCTTTTATTTCAGGTCAAAAAGACAGAAATTACGCTTTCGTGGGGGCAAATTTTAGAAATTACCCTTATTTTGGAGAAAAAGCCTGAAATTCCTCTTATTTTGTGACAAAAAGGCAGAAATTCTTCTTATTTTAGAGCAAAAATGCAGAAATTCCACATAATTTTGGCCAAAAATGCAGAAATTTCCCTTATTTTGGGGTAAAACACAGTAATGCCCCTAATTTTGGGGCACAAAGGTGGAAATTCCCCTAATTTTGGGGTAAAAAGGGAGAAATTCCCCTTATTTTGAGGCAAAAATTCTGAAATTCCCCTTATTTTAGAGCAAAAATGCAGTAATTTTCCTTATTTTAGGGCAAAAAGACTAAAATCCCCTTATTTTGTGGCAAAAAGGCAGAAATTCCCCTTATTTTAGGGCAAAAAGGCAGAAATTCACGTTAATTTTGGTCAAAAATGCAGAAATTTTTTTTAATTTGTGGCAAAAATGCAGAAATTTACCTTATTTTTGGCAAAATAGGCAGAAATTTCCCTTATTTTGAGGCAAAAGCTTAGAAATTTAAATTATTTTAGTATAAAATTGCAGAAACTTCCCTTATTTTGTGGCAAAAATGCAGAAATTCCAACTATTTTGGGGTAAAAAGTAAGAATTTCCCTCACTTTGTAACAAAATTGCAGAAATTTTCCATATTTTGGGGCAAAAATGTAGTAATGCTTCTAATTTTGGGGCAAAATTCAGAAATTTCACTAATTTTGGGGCAAAATTCAGAAATTTCACTAATTTTGAGGCAAAAAGGCAGAAATTCCTATTATTTTGGGGCAAAAATGCAGAAATTCTTTTTATTTTGGTGCAAAAAGGCAGAAATTCTCCTCATTTTGGGGCCAAAAGGCAAAAATTTCCCTTATTTTTGGGTGAAATTGCAGAAATTTCCCTTATCATGGGACAAAAATCCAGAAATTCCCCTCATTTTAGGTCAAAAAGGCATAAATTCTGCTAATTTGGGGGCAAATTGCAGAAATTAAACTTATTTAAAAGAAGAAGACTGAAATTCCCCTTATTTTGTGCCAAAAATGCAGAAATTCTTCTTATTTTAGGGCAAAAAGGCAGAAATTCCAATTAATTTTGGAAAAAAATGCATAAATTTCCCTTATTTTGGGGCAAAAACACAGGAATGCCTTTAATTTTGTGGCAAAAATGCAGAAATTCCCCTAATGTTGGGGCAAATGGCAGACATTCCCCTTATTGTGGGGCAAAATTGCTGAAATTTCCCTTTTTTGGGACAAAATTGCAAAAATTTCTCTTATTTTGGGGCAAAATTATCAGAAATTTCCCTTATTTCAGGTCAAAAATGCAGAAATACCGCATACTTGGTGTCAAAAATGCAGAAATTACCCCTATTTTAGGGCAAAAATACTGAAATTCCCCCTTTTTTGCGCCAAAAAGGCAGATATTTCCCTTATTTTTGGCAAAAATGCAGAAATTCCCCTTATTTTGGAACAAAATTGAAGAAATTCCCCTTTTTTTTCAGAAAGGCAGAAATTCCCTTTATTTTGGAGCACAAATGAAGAAAATTCCCTTATTTTGTTGCAAAATTGCATTAATTTCCCTTATTATAGGGTAAAAAGGCAGAAATTCCCCTAATTATAGGACAAAATTGCAGAAATTCCCATTATGTTGCGGCAAAATTGCAGAAATTCCCATAATTTTAGGGCAAAATTGCAGAAATTTCCTTTATTTTAGGACAAAATTGCAGAAATTCCCCTAATTTTGAAAAAAAATTGCAGAAATTCCCCTTATTTTGGAGCAAAAATGCAGAAATTTCTCTTATTTTAAGCAAAAAATACAGAAATTACCCTTATTTAAGGCAAAAAGACTAAATTCCCCTAATTTGGGGGCAAAAAGGCAGAAATTCCCCTAATTCTGAAGCAAAAGGCAGAAATTCCCCTTATTGTGGGGCAAAATTGCTGAAATTTCCTTTTTTTGAGACAAAATTGCAGAAATTTCTCTTATTTTGGGGCAAAATTGCAGAAATTCAGTTTATTTGGGGTCAAAAATGCAGAAATTACCCTTATTTTAGGGTAAAAAGACTAAAATTCCCCCTTTTTTTTCGCCAAAAATGCAGAAATTCCCCTTATTTTGGGGCAAAAATGCAGAAATTCCCCTTATTTTTGAACAAAATTGCAGAAATTCCCCTTTTTTGTTTCAAAAAGGCAGAAATTCCCTATATTTTGGAGCAAAAATGCAGAAAATTCCCTTATTTTGGTGCAAAATTGCATAAATTAACCTTATTATAGGGTAAAAAGGCAGAAATTCCCCTAATTATAGGGCAAAATTGCAGAAATTTCCCTTATTTTGGGGCAAAATTGCAGAAATTCCCATAATTTTAGGACAAAATTGCAGAAATTTCTCTTATTTTGGGGCAATATTGCAGAAATTCCCCTAATTTAGGAGCAAAAATGCAGAAATTTTCCTTTTTTGCGTCAAAAATGCAGAAATTTCTTTATTTTGAGGCAAATTGCAGAAATTTCCCTTATTTTGGGACAAAATTGCAGAAATTCCCCTAATTTTGGAGCAAAAATGCAGAAATTTTCCATTTTTGGGTCAACAAGGCAGAAATTTCTTTATTATGAGGCAAATTGCAGAAATTTCCCTTTTTTTGGCGCAAAAATTCTGTAATGCTTCTAATTTTGGGGCAAAAATCAGAAATTCTATTAATTTTGGGGCAAAAAGGCAGAAATTCCCCTTATTGTGGGCAATATTCCTGAAATTTCCCTTTTTTGGGACAAAATTGCAGAAATTTTCCTTATTTTTGGGCAAAATTGCAGAAATTTCTCTTATCTTGTGGCAAAAATACAGAAATTCCTTTTATTTCAGGTCAAAAAGACAGAAATTACGCTTTCGTGGGGGCAAATTTTAGAAATTACCCTTATTTTGGAGAAAAAGCCTGAAATTCCTCTTAATTTGTGACAAAAAGTCAGAAATTCTTCTTATTTTAGAGCAAAAATGCAGAAATTCCACATAATTTTGGCCAAAAATGCAGAAATTTCCCTTATTTTGGGGTAAAACACAGTAATGCCCCTAATTTTGGGGCACAAAGGTGGAAATTCCCCTAATTTTGGGGTAAAAAGGGAGAAATTCCCCTTATTTTGAGGCAAAAATTCTGAAATTCCCCTTATTTTAGAGCAAAAATGCAGTAATTTTCCTTATTTTAGGGCAAAAAGACTAAAATCCCCTTATTTTGTGGCAAAAAGGCAGAAATTCCCCTTATTTTAGGGCAAAAAGGCAGAAATTCACGTTAATTTTGGTCAAAAATGCAGAAATTTTTTTTAATTTGTGGCAAAAATGCAGAAATTTACCTTATTTTTGGCAAAATAGGCAGAAATTTCCCTTATTTTGAGGCAAAAGCTTAGAAATTTAAATTATTTTAGTATAAAATTGCAGAAACTTCCCTTATTTTGTGGCAAAAATGCAGAAATTCCAACTATTTTGGGGTAAAAAGTAAGAATTTCCCTCACTTTGTAACAAAATTGCAGAAATTTTCCATATTTTGGGGCAAAAATGTAGTAATGCTTCTAATTTTGGGGCAAAATTCAGAAATTTCACTAATTTTGGGGCAAAATTCAGAAATTTCACTAATTTTGAGGCAAAAAGGCAGAAATTCCTATTATTTTGGGGCAAAAATGCAGAAATTCTTTTTATTTTGGTGCAAAAAGGCAGAAATTCTCCTCATTTTGGGGCCAAAAGGCAAAAATTTCCCTTATTTTTGGGTGAAATTGCAGAAATTTCCCTTATCATGGGACAAAAATCCAGAAATTCCCCTCATTTTAGGTCAAAAAGGCATAAATTCTGCTAATTTGGGGGCAAATTGCAGAAATTAAACTTATTTAAAAGAAGAAGACTGAAATTCCCCTTATTTTGTGCCAAAAATGCAGAAATTCTTCTTATTTTAGGGCAAAAAGGCAGAAATTCCAATTAATTTTGGAAAAAAATGCATAAATTTCCCTTATTTTGGGGCAAAAACACAGGAATGCCTTTAATTTTGTGGCAAAAATGCAGAAATTCCCCTAATGTTGGGGCAAATGGCAGACATTCCCCTTATTGTGGGGCAAAATTGCTGAAATTTCCCTTTTTTGGGACAAAATTGCAAAAATTTCTCTTATTTTGGGGCAAAATTATCAGAAATTTCCCTTATTTCAGGTCAAAAATGCAGAAATACCGCATACTTGGTGTCAAAAATGCAGAAATTACCCCTATTTTAGGGCAAAAATACTGAAATTCCCCCTTTTTTGCGCCAAAAAGGCAGATATTTCCCTTATTTTTGGCAAAAATGCAGAAATTCCCCTTATTTTGGAACAAAATTGAAGAAATTCCCCTTTTTTTTCAGAAAGGCAGAAATTCCCTTTATTTTGGAGCACAAATGAAGAAAATTCCCTTATTTTGTTGCAAAATTGCATTAATTTCCCTTATTATAGGGTAAAAAGGCAGAAATTCCCCTAATTATAGGACAAAATTGCAGAAATTCCCATTATGTTGCGGCAAAATTGCAGAAATTCCCATAATTTTAGGGCAAAATTGCAGAAATTTCCTTTATTTTAGGACAAAATTGCAGAAATTCCCCTAATTTTGAAAAAAAATTGCAGAAATTCCCCTTATTTTGGAGCAAAAATGCAGAAATTTCTCTTATTTTAAGCAAAAAATACAGAAATTACCCTTATTTAAGGCAAAAAGACTAAATTCCCCTAATTTGGGGGCAAAAAGGCAGAAATTCCCCTAATTCTGAAGCAAAAGGCAGAAATTCCCCTTATTGTGGGGCAAAATTGCTGAAATTTCCTTTTTTTGAGACAAAATTGCAGAAATTTCTCTTATTTTGGGGCAAAATTGCAGAAATTCAGTTTATTTGGGGTCAAAAATGCAGAAATTACCCTTATTTTAGGGTAAAAAGACTAAAATTCCCCCTTTTTTTTCGCCAAAAATGCAGAAATTCCCCTTATTTTGGGGCAAAAATGCAGAAATTCCCCTTATTTTTGAACAAAATTGCAGAAATTCCCCTTTTTTGTTTCAAAAAGGCAGAAATTCCCTATATTTTGGAGCAAAAATGCAGAAAATTCCCTTATTTTGGTGCAAAATTGCATAAATTAACCTTATTATAGGGTAAAAAGGCAGAAATTCCCCTAATTATAGGGCAAAATTGCAGAAATTTCCCTTATTTTGGGGCAAAATTGCAGAAATTCCCATAATTTTAGGACAAAATTGCAGAAATTTCTCTTATTTTGGGGCAATATTGCAGAAATTCCCCTAATTTAGGAGCAAAAATGCAGAAATTTTCCTTTTTTGCGTCAAAAATGCAGAAATTTCTTTATTTTGAGGCAAATTGCAGAAATTTCCCTTATTTTGGGACAAAATTGCAGAAATTCCCCTAATTTTGGAGCAAAAATGCAGAAATTTTCCATTTTTGGGTCAACAAGGCAGAAATTTCTTTATTATGAGGCAAATTGCAGAAATTTCCCTTTTTTTGGCGCAAAAATTCTGTAATGCTTCTAATTTTGGGGCAAAAATCAGAAATTCTATTAATTTTGGGGCAAAAAGGCAGAAATTCCCCTTATTGTGGGCAATATTCCTGAAATTTCCCTTTTTTGGGACAAAATTGCAGAAATTTTCCTTATTTTTGGGCAAAATTGCAGAAATTTCTCTTATCTTGTGGCAAAAATACAGAAATTCCTTTTATTTCAGGTCAAAAAGACAGAAATTACGCTTTCGTGGGGGCAAATTTTAGAAATTACCCTTATTTTGGAGAAAAAGCCTGAAATTCCTCTTATTTTGTGACAAAAAGGCAGAAATTCTTCTTATTTTAGAGCAAAAATGCAGAAATTCCACATAATTTTGGCCAAAAATGCAGAAATTTCCCTTATTTTGGGGTAAAACACAGTAATGCCCCTAATTTTGGGGCACAAAGGTGGAAATTCCCCTAATTTTGGGGTAAAAAGGGAGAAATTCCCCTTATTTTGAGGCAAAAATTCTGAAATTCCCCTTATTTTAGAGCAAAAATGCAGTAATTTTCCTTATTTTAGGGCAAAAAGACTAAAATCCCCTTATTTTGTGGCAAAAAGGCAGAAATTCCCCTTATTTTAGGGCAAAAAGGCAGAAATTCACGTTAATTTTGGTCAAAAATGCAGAAATTTTTTTTAATTTGTGGCAAAAATGCAGAAATTTACCTTATTTTTGGCAAAATAGGCAGAAATTTCCCTTATTTTGAGGCAAAAGCTTAGAAATTTAAATTATTTTAGTATAAAATTGCAGAAACTTCCCTTATTTTGTGGCAAAAATGCAGAAATTCCAACTATTTTGGGGTAAAAAGTAAGAATTTCCCTCACTTTGTAACAAAATTGCAGAAATTTTCCATATTTTGGGGCAAAAATGTAGTAATGCTTCTAATTTTGGGGCAAAATTCAGAAATTTCACTAATTTTGGGGCAAAATTCAGAAATTTCACTAATTTTGAGGCAAAAAGGCAGAAATTCCTATTATTTTTGGGCAAAAATGCAGAAATTCTTTTTATTTTGGTGCAAAAAGGCAGAAATTCTCCTCATTTTGGGGCCAAAAGGCAAAAATTTCCCTTATTTTTGGGTGAAATTGCAGAAATTTCCCTTATCATGGGACAAAAATCCAGAAATTCCCCTCATTTTAGGTCAAAAAGGCATAAATTCTGCTAATTTGGGGGCAAATTGCAGAAATTAAACTTATTTAAAAGAAGAAGACTGAAATTCCCCTTATTTTGTGCCAAAAATGCAGAAATTCTTCTTATTTTAGGGCAAAAAGGCAGAAATTCCAATTAATTTTGGAAAAAAATGCATAAATTTCCCTTATTTTGGGGCAAAAACACAGGAATGCCTTTAATTTTGTGGCAAAAATGCAGAAATTCCCCTAATGTTGGGGCAAATGGCAGACATTCCCCTTATTGTGGGGCAAAATTGCTGAAATTTCCCTTTTTTGGGACAAAATTGCAAAAATTTCTCTTATTTTGGGGCAAAATTATCAGAAATTTCCCTTATTTCAGGTCAAAAATGCAGAAATACCGCATACTTGGTGTCAAAAATGCAGAAATTACCCCTATTTTAGGGCAAAAATACTGAAATTCCCCCTTTTTTGCGCCAAAAAGGCAGATATTTCCCTTATTTTTGGCAAAAATGCAGAAATTCCCCTTATTTTGGAACAAAATTGAAGAAATTCCCCTTTTTTTTCAGAAAGGCAGAAATTCCCTTTATTTTGGAGCACAAATGAAGAAAATTCCCTTATTTTGTTGCAAAATTGCATTAATTTCCCTTATTATAGGGTAAAAAGGCAGAAATTCCCCTAATTATAGGACAAAATTGCAGAAATTCCCATTATGTTGCGGCAAAATTGCAGAAATTCCCATAATTTTAGGGCAAAATTGCAGAAATTTCCTTTATTTTAGGACAAAATTGCAGAAATTCCCCTAATTTTGAAAAAAAATTGCAGAAATTCCCCTTATTTTGGAGCAAAAATGCAGAAATTTCTCTTATTTTAAGCAAAAAATACAGAAATTACCCTTATTTAAGGCAAAAAGACTAAATTCCCCTAATTTGGGGGCAAAAAGGCAGAAATTCCCCTAATTCTGAAGCAAAAGGCAGAAATTCCCCTTATTGTGGGGCAAAATTGCTGAAATTTCCTTTTTTTGAGACAAAATTGCAGAAATTTCTCTTATTTTGGGGCAAAATTGCAGAAATTCAGTTTATTTGGGGTCAAAAATGCAGAAATTACCCTTATTTTAGGGTAAAAAGACTAAAATTCCCCCTTTTTTTTCACCAAAAATGCAGAAATTCCCCTTATTTTGGGGCAAAAATGCAGAAATTCCCCTTATTTTTGAACAAAATTGCAGAAATTCCCCTTTTTTGTTTCAAAAAGGCAGAAATTCCCTATATTTTGGAGCAAAAATGCAGAAAATTCCCTTATTTTGGTGCAAAATTGCATAAATTAACCTTATTATAGGGTAAAAAGGCAGAAATTCCCCTAATTATAGGGCAAAATTGCAGAAATTTCCCTTATTTTGGGGCAAAATTGCAGAAATTCCCATAATTTTAGGACAAAATTGCAGAAATTTCTCTTATTTTGGGGCAATATTGCAGAAATTCCCCTAATTTAGGAGCAAAAATGCAGAAATTTTCCTTTTTTGCGTCAAAAATGCAGAAATTTCTTTATTTTGAGGCAAATTGCAGAAATTTCCCTTATTTTGGGACAAAATTGCAGAAATTCCCCTAATTTTGGAGCAAAAATGCAGAAATTTTCCATTTTTGGGTCAACAAGGCAGAAATTTCTTTATTATGAGGCAAATTGCAGAAATTTCCCTTTTTTTGGCGCAAAAATTCTGTAATGCTTCTAATTTTGGGGCAAAAATCAGAAATTCTATTAATTTTGGGGCAAAAAGGCAGAAATTCCCCTTATTGTGGGCAATATTCCTGAAATTTCCCTTTTTTGGGACAAAATTGCAGAAATTTTCCTTATTTTTGGGCAAAATTGCAGAAATTTCTCTTATCTTGTGGCAAAAATACAGAAATTCCTTTTATTTCAGGTCAAAAAGACAGAAATTACGCTTTCGTGGGGGCAAATTTTAGAAATTACCCTTATTTTGGAGAAAAAGCCTGAAATTCCTCTTATTTTGTGACAAAAAGGCAGAAATTCTTCTTATTTTAGAGCAAAAATGCAGAAATTCCACATAATTTTGGCCAAAAATGCAGAAATTTCCCTTATTTTGGGGTAAAACACAGTAATGCCCCTAATTTTGGGGCACAAAGGTGGAAATTCCCCTAATTTTGGGGTAAAAAGGGAGAAATTCCCCTTATTTTGAGGCAAAAATTCTGAAATTCCCCTTATTTTAGAGCAAAAATGCAGTAATTTTCCTTATTTTAGGGCAAAAAGACTAAAATCCCCTTATTTTGTGGCAAAAAGGCAGAAATTCCCCTTATTTTAGGGCAAAAAGGCAGAAATTCACGTTAATTTTGGTCAAAAATGCAGAAATTTTTTTTAATTTGTGGCAAAAATGCAGAAATTTACCTTATTTTTGGCAAAATAGGCAGAAATTTCCCTTATTTTGAGGCAAAAGCTTAGAAATTTAAATTATTTTAGTATAAAATTGCAGAAACTTCCCTTATTTTGTGGCAAAAATGCAGAAATTCCAACTATTTTGGGGTAAAAAGTAAGAATTTCCCTCACTTTGTAACAAAATTGCAGAAATTTTCCATATTTTGGGGCAAAAATGTAGTAATGCTTCTAATTTTGGGGCAAAATTCAGAAATTTCACTAATTTTGGGGCAAAATTCAGAAATTTCACTAATTTTGAGGCAAAAAGGCAGAAATTCCTATTATTTTGGGGCAAAAATGCAGAAATTCTTTTTATTTTGGTGCAAAAAGGCAGAAATTCTCCTCATTTTGGGGCCAAAAGGCAAAAATTTCCCTTATTTTTGGGTGAAATTGCAGAAATTTCCCTTATCATGGGACAAAAATCCAGAAATTCCCCTCATTTTAGGTCAAAAAGGCATAAATTCTGCTAATTTGGGGGCAAATTGCAGAAATTAAACTTATTTAAAAGAAGAAGACTGAAATTCCCCTTATTTTGTGCCAAAAATGCAGAAATTCTTCTTATTTTAGGGCAAAAAGGCAGAAATTCCAATTAATTTTGGAAAAAAATGCATAAATTTCCCTTATTTTGGGGCAAAAACACAGGAATGCCTTTAATTTTGTGGCAAAAATGCAGAAATTCCCCTAATGTTGGGGCAAATGGCAGACATTCCCCTTATTGTGGGGCAAAATTGCTGAAATTTCCCTTTTTTGGGACAAAATTGCAAAAATTTCTCTTATTTTGGGGCAAAATTATCAGAAATTTCCCTTATTTCAGGTCAAAAATGCAGAAATACCGCATACTTGGTGTCAAAAATGCAGAAATTACCCCTATTTTAGGGCAAAAATACTGAAATTCCCCCTTTTTTGCGCCAAAAAGGCAGATATTTCCCTTATTTTTGGCAAAAATGCAGAA
Source organism: Micromys minutus (assembly GCF_963924665.1). Taxonomy (NCBI): domain Eukaryota; kingdom Metazoa; phylum Chordata; class Mammalia; order Rodentia; family Muridae; genus Micromys; species Micromys minutus. The sequence goes on along the minus strand of NW_027667701.1, from coordinate 71,717 downwards.
ATTCCCCTTATTTTGGAACAAAATTGAAGAAATTCCCCTTTTTTTTCAGAAAGGCAGAAATTCCCTTTATTTTGGAGCACAAATGAAGAAAATTCCCTTATTTTGTTGCAAAATTGCATTAATTTCCCTTATTATAGGGTAAAAAGGCAGAAATTCCCCTAATTATAGGACAAAATTGCAGAAATTCCCATTATGTTGCGGCAAAATTGCAGAAATTCCCATAATTTTAGGGCAAAATTGCAGAAATTTCCTTTATTTTAGGACAAAATTGCAGAAATTCCCCTAATTTTGAAAAAAATTGCAGAAATTCCCCTTATTTTGGAGCAAAAATGCAGAAATTTCTCTTATTTTAAGCAAAAAATACAGAAATTACCCTTATTTAAGGCAAAAAGACTAAATTCCCCTAATTTGGGGGCAAAAAGGCAGAAATTCCCCTAATTCTGAAGCAAAAGGCAGAAATTCCCCTTATTGTGGGGCAAAATTGCTGAAATTTCCTTTTTTTGAGACAAAATTGCAGAAATTTCTCTTATTTTGGGGCAAAATTGCAGAAATTCAGTTTATTTGGGGTCAAAAATGCAGAAATTACCCTTATTTTAGGGTAAAAAGACTAAAATTCCCCCTTTTTTTTCGCCAAAAATGCAGAAATTCCCCTTATTTTGGGGCAAAAATGCAGAAATTCCCCTTATTTTTGAACAAAATTGCAGAAATTCCCCTTTTTTGTTTCAAAAAGGCAGAAATTCCCTATATTTTGGAGCAAAAATGCAGAAAATTCCCTTATTTTGGTGCAAAATTGCATAAATTAACCTTATTATAGGGTAAAAAGGCAGAAATTCCCCTAATTATAGGGCAAAATTGCAGAAATTTCCCTTATTTTGGGGCAAAATTGCAGAAATTCCCATAATTTTAGGACAAAATTGCAGAAATTTCTCTTATTTTGGGGCAATATTGCAGAAATTCCCCTAATTTAGGAGCAAAAATGCAGAAATTTTCCTTTTTTGCGTCAAAAATGCAGAAATTTCTTTATTTTGAGGCAAATTGCAGAAATTTCCCTTATTTTGGGACAAAATTGCAGAAATTCCCCTAATTTTGGAGCAAAAATGCAGAAATTTTCCATTTTTGGGTCAACAAGGCAGAAATTTCTTTATTATGAGGCAAATTGCAGAAATTTCCCTTTTTTTGGCGCAAAAATTCTGTAATGCTTCTAATTTTGGGGCAAAAATCAGAAATTCTATTAATTTTGGGGCAAAAAGGCAGAAATTCCCCTTATTGTGGGCAATATTCCTGAAATTTCCCTTTTTTGGGACAAAATTGCAGAAATTTTCCTTATTTTTGGGCAAAATTGCAGAAATTTCTCTTATCTTGTGGCAAAAATACAGAAATTCCTTTTATTTCAGGTCAAAAAGACAGAAATTACGCTTTCGTGGGGGCAAATTTTAGAAATTACCCTTATTTTGGAGAAAAAGCCTGAAATTCCTCTTATTTTGTGACAAAAAGGCAGAAATTCTTCTTATTTTAGAGCAAAAATGCAGAAATTCCACATAATTTTGGCCAAAAATGCAGAAATTTCCCTTATTTTGGGGTAAAACACAGTAATGCCCCTAATTTTGGGGCACAAAGGTGGAAATTCCCCTAATTTTGGGGTAAAAAGGGAGAAATTCCCCTTATTTTGAGGCAAAAATTCTGAAATTCCCCTTATTTTAGAGCAAAAATGCAGTAATTTTCCTTATTTTAGGGCAAAAAGACTAAAATCCCCTTATTTTGTGGCAAAAAGGCAGAAATTCCCCTTATTTTAGGGCAAAAAGGCAGAAATTCACGTTAATTTTGGTCAAAAATGCAGAAATTTTTTTTAATTTGTGGCAAAAATGCAGAAATTTACCTTATTTTTGGCAAAATAGGCAGAAATTTCCCTTATTTTGAGGCAAAAGCTTAGAAATTTAAATTATTTTAGTATAAAATTGCAGAAACTTCCCTTATTTTGTAGCAAAAATGCAGAAATTCCAACTATTTTGGGGTAAAAAGTAAGAATTTCCCTCACTTTGTAACAAAATTGCAGAAATTTTCCATATTTTGGGGCAAAAATGTAGTAATGCTTCTAATTTTGGGGCAAAATTCAGAAATTTCACTAATTTGGGGGCAAAATTCAGAAATTTCACTAATTTTGAGGCAAAAAGGCAGAAATTCCTATTATTTTGGGGCAAAAATGCAGAAATTCTTTTTATTTTGGTGCAAAAAGGCAGAAATTCTCCTCATTTTGGGGCCAAAAGGCAAAAATTTCCCTTATTTTTGGGTGAAATTGCAGAAATTTCCCTTATCATGGGACAAAAATCCAGAAATTCCCCTCATTTTAGGTCAAAAAGGCATAAATTCTGCTAATTTGGGGGCAAATTGCAGAAATTAAACTTATTTAAAAGAAGAAGACTGAAATTCCCCTTATTTTGTGCCAAAAATGCAGAAATTCTTCTTATTTTAGGGCAAAAAGGCAGAAATTCCAATTAATTTTGGAAAAAAATGCATAAATTTCCCTTATTTTGGGGCAAAAACACAGGAATGCCTTTAATTTTGTGGCAAAAATGCAGAAATTCCCCTAATGTTGGGGCAAATGGCAGACATTCCCCTTATTGTGGGGCAAAATTGCTGAAATTTCCCTTTTTTGGGACAAAATTGCAAAAATTTCTCTTATTTTGGGGCAAAATTATCAGAAATTTCCCTTATTTCAGGTCAAAAATGCAGAAATACCGCATACTTGGTGTCAAAAATGCAGAAATTACCCCTATTTTAGGGCAAAAATACTGAAATTCCCCCTTTTTTGCGCCAAAAAGGCAGATATTTCCCTTATTTTTGGCAAAAATGCAGAAATTCCCCTTATTTTGGAACAAAATTGAAGAAATTCCCCTTTTTTTTCAGAAAGGCAGAAATTCCCTTTATTTTGGAGCACAAATGAAGAAAATTCCCTTATTTTGTTGCAAAATTGCATTAATTTCCCTTATTATAGGGTAAAAAGGCAGAAATTCCCCTAATTATAGGACAAAATTGCAGAAATTCCCATTATGTTGCGGCAAAATTGCAGAAATTCCCATAATTTTAGGGCAAAATTGCAGAAATTTCCTTTATTTTAGGACAAAATTGCAGAAATTCCCCTAATTTTGAAAAAAAATTGCAGAAATTCCCCTTATTTTGGAGCAAAAATGCAGAAATTTCTCTTATTTTAAGCAAAAAATACAGAAATTACCCTTATTTAAGGCAAAAAGACTAAATTCCCCTAATTTGGGGGCAAAAAGGCAGAAATTCCCCTAATTCTGAAGCAAAAGGCAGAAATTCCCCTTATTGTGGGGCAAAATTGCTGAAATTTCCTTTTTTTGAGACAAAATTGCAGAAATTTCTCTTATTTTGGGGCAAAATTGCAGAAATTCAGTTTATTTGGGGTCAAAAATGCAGAAATTACCCTTATTTTAGGGTAAAAAGACTAAAATTCCCCCTTTTTTTTCGCCAAAAATGCAGAAATTCCCCTTATTTTGGGGCAAAAATGCAGAAATTCCCCTTATTTTTGAACAAAATTGCAGAAATTCCCCTTTTTTGTTTCAAAAAGGCAGAAATTCCCTATATTTTGGAGCAAAAATGCAGAAAATTCCCTTATTTTGGTGCAAAATTGCATAAATTAACCTTATTATAGGGTAAAAAGGCAGAAATTCCCCTAATTATAGGGCAAAATTGCAGAAATTTCCCTTATTTTGGGGCAAAATTGCAGAAATTCCCATAATTTTAGGACAAAATTGCAGAAATTTCTCTTATTTTGGGGCAATATTGCAGAAATTCCCCTAATTTAGGAGCAAAAATGCAGAAATTTTCCTTTTTTGCGTCAAAAATGCAGAAATTTCTTTATTTTGAGGCAAATTGCAGAAATTTCCCTTATTTTGGGACAAAATTGCAGAAATTCCCCTAATTTTGGAGCAAAAATGCAGAAATTTTCCATTTTTGGGTCAACAAGGCAGAAATTTCTTTATTATGAGGCAAATTGCAGAAATTTCCCTTTTTTTGGCGCAAAAATTCTGTAATGCTTCTAATTTTGGGGCAAAAATCAGAAATTCTATTAATTTTGGGGCAAAAAGGCAGAAATTCCCCTTATTGTGGGCAATATTCCTGAAATTTCCCTTTTTTGGGACAAAATTGCAGAAATTTTCCTTATTTTTGGGCAAAATTGCAGAAATTTCTCTTATCTTGTGGCAAAAATACAGAAATTCCTTTTATTTCAGGTCAAAAAGACAGAAATTACGCTTTCGTGGGGGAAAATTTTAGAAATTACCCTTATTTTGGAGAAAAAGCCTGAAATTCCTCTTATTTTGTGACAAAAAGGCAGAAATTCTTCTTATTTTAGAGCAAAAATGCAGAAATTCCACATAATTTTGGCCAAAAATGCAGAAATTTCCCTTATTTTGGGGTAAAACACAGTAATGCCCCTAATTTTGGGGCACAAAGGTGGAAATTCCCCTAATTTTGGGGTAAAAAGGGAGAAATTCCCCTTATTTTGAGGCAAAAATTCTGAAATTCCCCTTATTTTAGAGCAAAAATGCAGTAATTTTCCTTATTTTAGGGCAAAAAGACTAAAATCCCCTTATTTTGTGGCAAAAGGCAGAAATTCCCCTTATTTTAGGGCAAAAAGGCAGAAATTCACGTTAATTTTGGTCAAAAATGCAGAAATTTTTTTTAATTTGTGGCAAAAATGCAGAAATTTACCTTATTTTTGGCAAAATAGGCAGAAATTTCCCTTATTTTGAGGCAAAAGCTTAGAAATTTAAATTATTTTAGTATAAAATTGCAGAAACTTCCCTTATTTTGTAGCAAAAATGCAGAAATTCCAACTATTTTGGGGTAAAAAGTAAGAATTTCCCTCACTTTGTAACAAAATTGCAGAAATTTTCCATATTTTGGGGCAAAAATGTAGTAATGCTTCTAATTTTGGGGCAAAATTCAGAAATTTCACTAATTTGGGGGCAAAATTCAGAAATTTCACTAATTTTGAGGCAAAAAGGCAGAAATTCCTATTATTTTGGGGCAAAAATGCAGAAATTCTTTTTATTTTGGTGCAAAAAGGCAGAAATTCTCCTCATTTTGGGGCCAAAAGGCAAAAATTTCCCTTATTTTTGGGTGAAATTGCAGAAATTTCCCTTATCATGGGACAAAAATCCAGAAATTCCCCTCATTTTAGGTCAAAAAGGCATAAATTCTGCTAATTTGGGGGCAAATTGCAGAAATTAAACTTATTTAAAAGAAGAAGACTGAAATTCCCCTTATTTTGTGCCAAAAATGCAGAAATTCTTCTTATTTTAGGGCAAAAAGGCAGAAATTCCAATTAATTTTGGAAAAAAATGCATAAATTTCCCTTATTTTGGGGCAAAAACACAGGAATGCCTTTAATTTTGTGGCAAAAATGCAGAAATTCCCCTAATGTTGGGGCAAATGGCAGACATTCCCCTTATTGTGGGGCAAAATTGCTGAAATTTCCCTTTTTTGGGACAAAATTGCAAAAATTTCTCTTATTTTGGGGCAAAATTATCAGAAATTTCCCTTATTTCAGGTCAAAAATGCAGAAATACCGCATACTTGGTGTCAAAAATGCAGAAATTACCCCTATTTTAGGGCAAAAATACTGAAATTCCCCCTTTTTTGCGCCAAAAAGGCAGATATTTCCCTTATTTTTGGCAAAAATGCAGAAATTCCCCTTATTTTGGAACAAAATTGAAGAAATTCCCCTTTTTTTTCAGAAAGGCAGAAATTCCCTTTATTTTGGAGCACAAATGAAGAAAATTCCCTTATTTTGTTGCAAAATTGCATTAATTTCCCTTATTATAGGGTAAAAAGGCAGAAATTCCCCTAATTATAGGACAAAATTGCAGAAATTCCCATTATGTTGCGGCAAAATTGCAGAAATTCCCATAATTTTAGGGCAAAATTGCAGAAATTTCCTTTATTTTAGGACAAAATTGCAGAAATTCCCCTAATTTTGAAAAAAAATTGCAGAAATTCCCCTTATTTTGGAGCAAAAATGCAGAAATTTCTCTTATTTTAAGCAAAAAATACAGAAATTACCCTTATTTAAGGCAAAAAGACTAAATTCCCCTAATTTGGGGGCAAAAAGGCAGAAATTCCCCTAATTCTGAAGCAAAAGGCAGAAATTCCCCTTATTGTGGGGCAAAATTGCTGAAATTTCCTTTTTTTGAGACAAAATTGCAGAAATTTCTCTTATTTTGGGGCAAAATTGCAGAAATTCAGTTTATTTGGGGTCAAAAATGCAGAAATTACCCTTATTTTAGGGTAAAAAGACTAAAATTCCCCCTTTTTTTTCGCCAAAAATGCAGAAATTCCCCTTATTTTGGGGCAAAAATGCAGAAATTCCCCTTATTTTTGAACAAAATTGCAGAAATTCCCCTTTTTTGTTTCAAAAAGGCAGAAATTCCCTATATTTTGGAGCAAAAATGCAGAAAATTCCCTTATTTTGGTGCAAAATTGCATAAATTAACCTTATTATAGGGTAAAAAGGCAGAAATTCCCCTAATTATAGGGCAAAATTGCAGAAATTTCCCTTATTTTGGGGCAAAATTGCAGAAATTCCCATAATTTTAGGACAAAATTGCAGAAATTTCTCTTATTTTGGGGCAATATTGCAGAAATTCCCCTAATTTAGGAGCAAAAATGCAGAAATTTTCCTTTTTTGCGTCAAAAATGCAGAAATTTCTTTATTTTGAGGCAAATTGCAGAAATTTCCCTTATTTTGGGACAAAATTGCAGAAATTCCCCTAATTTTGGAGCAAAAATGCAGAAATTTTCCATTTTTGGGTCAACAAGGCAGAAATTTCTTTATTATGAGGCAAATTGCAGAAATTTCCCTTTTTTTGGCGCAAAAATTCTGTAATGCTTCTAATTTTGGGGCAAAAATCAGAAATTCTATTAATTTTGGGGCAAAAAGGCAGAAATTCCCCTTATTGTGGGCAATATTCCTGAAATTTCCCTTTTTTGGGACAAAATTGCAGAAATTTTCCTTATTTTTGGGCAAAATTGCAGAAATTTCTCTTATCTTGTGGCAAAAATACAGAAATTCCTTTTATTTCAGGTCAAAAAGACAGAAATTACGCTTTCGTGGGGGCAAATTTTAGAAATTACCCTTATTTTGGAGAAAAAGCCTGAAATTCCTCTTATTTTGTGACAAAAAGGCAGAAATTCTTCTTATTTTAGAGCAAAAATGCAGAAATTCCACATAATTTTGGCCAAAAATGCAGAAATTTCCCTTATTTTGGGGTAAAACACAGTAATGCCCCTAATTTTGGGGCACAAAGGTGGAAATTCCCCTAATTTTGGGGTAAAAAGGGAGAAATTCCCCTTATTTTGAGGCAAAAATTCTGAAATTCCCCTTATTTTAGAGCAAAAATGCAGTAATTTTCCTTATTTTAGGGCAAAAAGACTAAAATCCCCTTATTTTGTGGCAAAAAGGCAGAAATTACCCTTATTTTAGGGCAAAAAGGCAGAAATTCACGTTAATTTTGGTCAAAAATGCAGAAATTTTTTTTAATTTGTGGCAAAAATGCAGAAATTTACCTTATTTTTGGCAAAATAGGCAGAAATTTCCCTTATTTTGAGGCAAAAGCTTAGAAATTTAAATTATTTTAGTATAAAATTGCAGAAACTTCCCTTATTTTGTGGCAAAAATGCAGAAATTCCAACTATTTTGGGGTAAAAAGTAAGAATTTCCCTCACTTTGTAACAAAATTGCAGAAATTTTCCATATTTTGGGGCAAAAATGTAGTAATGCTTCTAATTTTGTGGCAAAATTCAGAAATTTCACTAATTTTGTAGCAAATTCAGAAATTTTACTAATTTTGAGGCAAAAAGGCAGAAATTCCTATTATTTTGGGGCAAAAATGCAAAAATTCTTTTTATTTTGGGGCAAAAAGGCAGAAATTCTCCTCATTTTGGGGCCAAAAGGCAGAAATTTCCTTTATTTTTGGGCAAAATTGCAGAAATTTCCCTTATCATGGGACAAAAATCCAGAAATTCCCCTCATTTTAGGTCAAAAAGGCAGAAATTCCGCTAATTTTGGGGCAAATTGCAGAAATCAAACTTATTTAAGGGAAGAAGACTGAAATTCCCCTTATTTTGTGCCAAAAAAGCAGAAATTCTTCTTATTTTAGGGCAAAAAGGCAGAAATTCCAATTAATTTTGGGGAAAAATGCAGAAATTTCCCTTATTTTGGGGCAAAAACACAGGAATGCCTTTAATTTTGCGGCAAAAATGCAGAAATTCCCCTAATTTTGGGGCAAATGGCAGAAATTCCCCTTATTGTGGGGAAAAATTGCTGCAATTTCCCTCTTATGGGACAAAATTGCAAAAATTTCTCTTATTTTGGGGCAAAATTATCAGATTTTCCCCTTATTTCAGGTCAAAAATGCAGAAATACCGCATACTTGGTGTCAAAAATGCAGAAATTACCCCTATTTTAGGGCAAAAATACTGAAATTCCCCCTTTTTGCGCCAAAAAGGCAGAAATTTCCCTTATTTTGGGCAAAAATGCAGAAATTCCCCTTATTTTGGAACAAAATTGAAGAAATTCCCCTTTTTTTGTTTCAAAAAGGCAGTAATTCCCTTTATTTTGGAGCACAAATGAAGAAAATTCCCTTATTTTGTTGCAAAATTGCATTAATTTTCCTTATTATAGGGTAAAAAGGCAGAAATTCCCCTTTTTATAGGACAAAATTGCAGAAATTTCCATCATGTTGCGGCAAAATTGCAGAAATTCCCATAATTTTAGGGCAAAATTGCAGAAATTTCCCTTATTTTGGGACAAAATTGCAGAAATTCCCCTAATTTTGAAAAAAAATTGCAGAAATTCCCTTTATTTTGGAGGAAAAATGCAGAAATTTTCCTTAATTTAGGGCAAAAATACAGAAATTCCCCTTATTTTGGGGCAAAAATGCAGAAACTTCTCTTATTTTAAGCAAAAATTACAGAAATTACCCTTATTTAAGGCAAAAAGTTTATATTCCCCTTAATTGAAAGCAAAAAGGCAGAAATTCCCCTAATTTTGAAGCAAAAGGCAGAAATTCCCCTTATTGTGGGGCAAAATTGCTGAAATTTCCTTTTTTTGAGACAAAATTTCAGAAATTTCTCTTATTTTGGGGCAAAATTGCAGAAATTCAGCTTATTTGGGGTCAAAAATGCAGAAATTACCCTTATTTTAGAGTAAAAAGACTGAAATTTCTCCTTTTTTACGCCAAAAAGGCAGAAATTCCCCTTATTTTGGGGCAAAAATGCAGAAATTCCCTTACTTTGGAACAAAATTGCAGAAATTCCCCTTTTTTGTTTAAAAAAGGCAGAAATTCCCTATATTTTGGAGCAAAAATGCAGAAAATTCCATTATTTTGGTGCAAAATTGCATAAATTTCCCTTATTATAGGGTAAAAAAGCAGAAATTCCCCTAATTATAGGGCAAAATTGCAGAAATTTCCCTTATTTTGGGGCAAAATTGCAGAAATTCCCCTAATTTTGGAGCAAAAAAGCAGAAATTTTCCTTTTTTGGGTCAAAAAGGCAGAAATTTCTTTATTTTGAGGCAAATTGCAGAAATTTCCTTTATTTTGGCACAAAAATTCTGTAATGCATCTAATTTTGGGGCAAAAATCAGAAATTCCATTAATTTTGGGGCAAAAAGGCAGAAATTCCCTTTATTGTGGGCAATATTGCTGAAATTTCCCTTTTTTGGGACAAAATTGCAGAAATTTCCCTTATTTTTGGGCAAAATTGCAGAAATTTCACTTATCTTGTTGCAAAAATACAGAAATTCCTTTTATTTCAGGTCAAAAAATAGAAATTACGCTTTCTTGGGGGCAAATTCCAGAAATTACCCTTATTTTGGAGAAAAAGCCTGAAATTCCTCTTATTTTGTGACAAAAAGGCAGAAATTCTTCTTATTTTAGAGCAAAAATGCAGAAATTTCACATAATTTTGGGCAAAAATGCCGAAATTTCCCTTATTTTGGGGTAAAACACAGTAATGCCCCTAATTTTGAAGCACAAAGGAGGAAATTCCCCTAATTTTTGGGAAAAAAGGCAGAAAATCCCCTTAATTTTGGGCAAAAATTCTGAAATTCCCCTTATTTTGGAGCAAAAATGCGGAAATTTTCCTTATTTTAGGGCAAAAAGACTAAAATCCCCTTATTTTGTGGCAAAAAGGCAGAAATTCCCCTTATTTTAGGGCAAAAAGGCAGAAATTCACGTTAATTTTGGGGCAATATTGCAGAAATTTCCCTAATTTTGGAGCAAAAATGCAGAAATTTTCCATTTTTGGGTCAACAAGGCAGAAATTTCTTTATTTTGAGGCAAATTTCATAAATTTCCCTTATTTTGGCGCAAAACTTCTGTAATGCTTCTAATTTTGGGGTAAAAATCAGAAATTCTATTAATTTTGGGGCAAAAAGGCAGAAATTCCCTTATTGTGGGCAATATTGCTGAAATTTCCCTTTTTTGGGACAAAATTGCAGAAATTTTCCTTATTTTTGGGCAAAATTGCAGAAATTTCCCTTATCTTGTGGCAAAAATACAGAAATTCCTTTTATTTCAGGTCAAAAAGACAGAAATTACGCTTTCTTGGGGGCAAATTCCAGAAATTACCCTTATTTTGGAGAAAAAGCCTAAAATTCCTCTTATTTTGTGACAAAAAGGCAGAAATTCTTCTTATTTTAGAGCAAAAATGCAGAAATTTCACATAATTTTGGCCAAAAATGCAGAAATTTCCCTTATTTTGGGGTAAAACACAGTAATGCCCCTAATTTTGGGGCACAAAGGTGGAAATTCCCCTAATTTTGGGGTAAAAAGGGAGAAATTCCCCTTATTTTGAGGCAAAAATTCTGAAATTCCCCTTATTTTAGAGCAAAAATGCAGTAATTTTCCTTATTTTAGGGCAAAAAGACTAAAATCCCCTTATTTTGTGGCAAAAAGGCAGAAATTACCCTTATTTTAGGGCAAAAAGGCAGAAATTCACGTTAATTTTGGTCAAAAATGCAGAAATTTTTTTTAATTTGTGGCAAAAATGCAGAAATTTACCTTATTTTTGGCAAAATAGGCAGAAATTTCCCTTATTTTGAGGCAAAAGCTTAGAAATTTAAATTATTTTAGTATAAAATTGCAGAAACTTCCCTTATTTTGTGGCAAAAATGCAGAAATTCCAACTATTTTGGGGTAAAAAGTAAGAATTTCCCTCACTTTGTAACAAAATTGCAGAAATTTTCCATATTTTGGGGCAAAAATGTAGTAATGCTTCTAATTTTGTGGCAAAATTCAGAAATTTCACTAATTTTGTAGCAAATTCAGAAATTTTACTAATTTTGAGGCAAAAAGGCAGAAATTCCTATTATTTTGGGGCAAAAATGCAAAAATTCTTTTTATTTTGGGGCAAAAAGGCAGAAATTCTCCTCATTTTGGGGCCAAAAGGCAGAAATTTCCTTTATTTTTGGGCAAAATTGCAGAAATTTCCCTTATCATGGGACAAAAATCCAGAAATTCCCCTCATTTTAGGTCAAAAAGGCAGAAATTCCGCTAATTTTGGGGCAAATTGCAGAAATCAAACTTATTTAAGGGAAGAAGACTGAAATTCCCCTTATTTTGTGCCAAAAAAGCAGAAATTCTTCTTATTTTAGGGCAAAAAGGCAGAAATTCCAATTAATTTTGGGGAAAAATGCAGAAATTTCCCTTATTTTGGGGCAAAAACACAGGAATGCCTTTAATTTTGCGGCAAAAATGCAGAAATTCCCCTAATTTTGGGGCAAATGGCAGAAATTCCCCTTATTGTGGGGAAAAATTGCTGCAATTTCCCTCTTATGGGACAAAATTGCAAAAATTTCTCTTATTTTGGGGCAAAATTATCAGATTTTCCCCTTATTTCAGGTCAAAAATGCAGAAATACCGCATACTTGGTGTCAAAAATGCAGAAATTACCCCTATTTTAGGGCAAAAATACTGAAATTCCCCCTTTTTGCGCCAAAAAGGCAGAAATTTCCCTTATTTTGGGCAAAAATGCAGAAATTCCCCTTATTTTGGAACAAAATTGAAGAAATTCCCCTTTTTTTGTTTCAAAAAGGCAGTAATTCCCTTTATTTTGGAGCACAAATGAAGAAAATTCCCTTATTTTGTTGCAAAATTGCATTAATTTTCCTTATTATAGGGTAAAAAGGCAGAAATTCCCCTTTTTATAGGACAAAATTGCAGAAATTTCCATCATGTTGCGGCAAAATTGCAGAAATTCCCATAATTTTAGGGCAAAATTGCAGAAATTTCCCTTATTTTGGGACAAAATTGCAGAAATTCCCCTAATTTTGAAAAAAAATTGCAGAAATTCCCTTTATTTTGGAGGAAAAATGCAGAAATTTTCCTTAATTTAGGGCAAAAATACAGAAATTCCCCTTATTTTGGGGCAAAAATGCAGAAACTTCTCTTATTTTAAGCAAAAATTACAGAAATTACCCTTATTTAAGGCAAAAAGTTTATATTCCCCTTAATTGAAAGCAAAAAGGCAGAAATTCCCCTAATTTTGAAGCAAAAGGCAGAAATTCCCCTTATTGTGGGGCAAAATTGCTGAAATTTCCTTTTTTTGAGACAAAATTTCAGAAATTTCTCTTATTTTGGGGCAAAATTGCAGAAATTCAGCTTATTTGGGGTCAAAAATGCAGAAATTACCCTTATTTTAGAGTAAAAAGACTGAAATTTCTCCTTTTTTACGCCAAAAAGGCAGAAATTCCCCTTATTTTGGGGCAAAAATGCAGAAATTCCCTTACTTTGGAACAAAATTGCAGAAATTCCCCTTTTTTGTTTAAAAAAGGCAGAAATTCCCTATATTTTGGAGCAAAAATGCAGAAAATTCCATTATTTTGGTGCAAAATTGCATAAATTTCCCTTATTATAGGGTAAAAAAGCAGAAATTCCCCTAATTATAGGGCAAAATTGCAGAAATTTCCCTTATTTTGGGGCAAAATTGCAGAAATTCCCCTAATTTTGGAGCAAAAAAGCAGAAATTTTCCTTTTTTGGGTCAAAAAGGCAGAAATTTCTTTATTTTGAGGCAAATTGCAGAAATTTCCTTTATTTTGGCACAAAAATTCTGTAATGCATCTAATTTTGGGGCAAAAATCAGAAATTCCATTAATTTTGGGGCAAAAAGGCAGAAATTCCCTTTATTGTGGGCAATATTGCTGAAATTTCCCTTTTTTGGGACAAAATTGCAGAAATTTCCCTTATTTTTGGGCAAAATTGCAGAAATTTCACTTATCTTGTTGCAAAAATACAGAAATTCCTTTTATTTCAGGTCAAAAAATAGAAATTACGCTTTCTTGGGGGCAAATTCCAGAAATTACCCTTATTTTGGAGAAAAAGCCTGAAATTCCTCTTATTTTGTGACAAAAAGGCAGAAATTCTTCTTATTTTAGAGCAAAAATGCAGAAATTTCACATAATTTTGGGCAAAAATGCCGAAATTTCCCTTATTTTGGGGTAAAACACAGTAATGCCCCTAATTTTGAAGCACAAAGGAGGAAATTCCCCTAATTTTTGGGAAAAAAGGCAGAAAATCCCCTTAATTTTGGGCAAAAATTCTGAAATTCCCCTTATTTTGGAGCAAAAATGCGGAAATTTTCCTTATTTTAGGGCAAAAAGACTAAAATCCCCTTATTTTGTGGCAAAAAGGCAGAAATTCCCCTTATTTTAGGGCAAAAAGGCAGAAATTCACGTTAATTTTGGGGCAATATTGCAGAAATTTCCCTAATTTTGGAGCAAAAATGCAGAAATTTTCCATTTTTGGGTCAACAAGGCAGAAATTTCTTTATTTTGAGGCAAATTTCATAAATTTCCCTTATTTTGGCGCAAAACTTCTGTAATGCTTCTAATTTTGGGGTAAAAATCAGAAATTCTATTAATTTTGGGGCAAAAAGGCAGAAATTCCCTTATTGTGTGCAATATTGCTGAAATTTCCCTTTTTTGGGACAAAATTGCAGAAATTTTCCTTATTTTTGGGCAAAATTGCAGAAATTTCCCTTATCTTGTGGCAAAAATACAGAAATTCCTTTTATTTCAGGTCAAAAAGACAGAAATTACGCTTTCTTGGGGGCAAATTCCAGAAATTACCCTTATTTTGGAGAAAAAGCCTAAAATTCCTCTTATTTTGTGACAAAAAGGCAGAAATTCTTCTTATTTTAGAGCAAAAATGCAGAAATTTCACATAATTTTGGCCAAAAATGCAGAAATTTCCCTTATTTTGGGGTAAAACACAGTAATGCCCCTAATTTTGGGGCACAAAGGTGGAAATTCCCCTAATTTTGGGGTAAAAAGGGAGAAATTCCCCTTATTTTGAGGCAAAAATTCTGAAATTCCCCTTATTTTAGAGCAAAAATGCAGTAATTTTCCTTATTTTAGGGCAAAAAGACTAAAATCCCCTTATTTTGTGGCAAAAAGGCAGAAATTACCCTTATTTTAGGGCAAAAAGGCAGAAATTCACGTTAATTTTGGTCAAAAATGCAGAAATTTTTTTTAATTTGTGGCAAAAATGCAGAAATTTACCTTATTTTTGGCAAAATAGGCAGAAATTTCCCTTATTTTGAGGCAAAAGCTTAGAAATTTAAATTATTTTAGTATAAAATTGCAGAAACTTCCCTTATTTTGTGGCAAAAATGCAGAAATTCCAACTATTTTGGGGTAAAAAGTAAGAATTTCCCTCACTTTGTAACAAAATTGCAGAAATTTTCCATATTTTGGGGCAAAAATGTAGTAATGCTTCTAATTTTGTGGCAAAATTCAGAAATTTCACTAATTTTGTAGCAAATTCAGAAATTTTACTAATTTTGAGGCAAAAAGGCAGAAATTCCTATTATTTTGGGGCAAAAATGCAAAAATTCTTTTTATTTTGGGGCAAAAAGGCAGAAATTCTCCTCATTTTGGGGCCAAAAGGCAGAAATTTCCTTTATTTTTGGACAAAATTGCAGAAATTTCCCTTATCATGGGACAAAAATCCAGAAATTCCCCTCATTTTAGGTCAAAAAGGCAGAAATTCCGCTAATTTTGGGGCAAATTGCAGAAATTAAACTTATTTAAGGGAAGAAGACTGAAATTCCCCTTATTTTGTGCCAAAAAAGCAGAAATTCTTCTTATTTTAGGGCAAAAAGGCAGAAATTCCAATTAATTTTGGGGATAAATGCAGAAATTTCCCTTATTTTGGGGCAAAAACACAGGAATGCCTTAAATTTTGCGGCAAAAATGCAGAAATTCCCCTAATTTTGGGGCAAATGGCAGAAATTCCCCTTATTGTGGGGAAAAATTGCTGCAATTTCCCTCTTATGGGACAAAATTGCAAAAATTTCTCTTATTTTGGGGCAAAATTATCAGATTTTCCCCTTATTTCAGATCAAAAATGCAGAAATACCGCATACTTGGTGTCAAAAATGCAGAAATTACCCCTATTTTAGGGCAAAAATACTGAAATTTCCCCTTTTTGCGCCAAAAAGGCAGAAATTTCCCTTATTTTGGGCAAAAATGCAGAAATTCCCCTTATTTTGGAACAAAATTGAAGAAATTCCCCTTTTTTTGTTTCAAAAAGGCAGTAATTCCCTTTATTTTGGAGCACAAATGAAGAAAATTCCCTTATTTTGTTGCAAAATTGCATTAATTTTCCTTATTATAGGGTAAAAAGGCAGAAATTCCCCTTATTATAGGACAAAATTGCAGAAATTTCCATTATGTTGCGGCAAAATTGCAGAAATTCCCATAATTTTAGGGCAAAATTGCAGAAATTTCCCTTATTTTGGGACAAAATTGCAGAAATTCCCCTAATTTTGAAAAAAAATTGCAGAAATTCCCTTTATTTTGGAGCAAAAATGCAGAAATTTTCCTTAATTTAGGGCAAAAATACAGAAATTCCCCTTATTTTGGGGCAAAAATGCAGAAACTTCTCTTATTTTAAGCAAAAATTACAGAAATTACCTTTATTTAAGGCAAAAAGTTTATATTCCCCTTAATTGAAAGCAAAAAGGCAGAAATTCCCCTAATTTTGAAGCAAAAGGCAGAAATTCCCCTTATTGTGGGGCAAAATTGCTGAAATTTCCTTTTTTTGAGACAAAATTTCAGAAATTTCTCTTATTTTGGGGCGAAATTGCAGAAATTCAGCTTATTTGGGGTCAAAAATGCAGAAATTACCCTTATTTTAGAGTAAAAAGACTGAAATTTCTCCTTTTTTACGCCAAAAAGGCAGAAATTCCCCTTATTTTGGGGCAAAAATGCAGAAATTCCCTTACTTTGGAACAAAATTGCAGAAATTCCCCTTTTTTGTTTAAAAAAGGCAGAAATTCCCTATATTTTGGAGCAAAAATGCAGAAAATTCCATTATTTTGGTGCAAAATTGCATAAATTTCCCTTATTATAGGGTAAAAAAGCAGAAATTCCCCTAATTATAGGGCAAAATTGCAGAAATTTCCCTTATTTTGGGGCAAAATTGCAGAAATTCCCCTAATTTTGGAGCAAAAAAGCAGAAATTTTCCTTTTTTGGGTCAAAAAGGCAGAAATTTCTTTATTTTGAGGCAAATTGCAGAAATTTCCTTTATTTTGGCACAAAAATTCTGTAATGCATCTAATTTTGGGGCAAAAATCAGAAATTCCATTAATTTTGGGGCAAAAAGGCAGAAATTCCCTTTATTGTGGGCAATATTGCTGAAATTTCCCTTTTTTGGGACAAAATTGCAGAAATTTCCCTTATTTTTGGGCAAAATTGCAGAAATTTCACTTATCTTGTTGCAAAAATACAGAAATTCCTTTTATTTCAGGTCAAAAAATAGAAATTACGCTTTCTTGGGGGCAAATTCCAGAAATTACCCTTATTTTGGAGAAAAAGCCTGAAATTCCTCTTATTTTGTGACAAAAAGGCAGAAATTCTTCTTATTTTAGAGCAAAAATGCAGAAATTTCACATAATTTTGGGCAAAAATGCCGAAATTTCCCTTATTTTGGGGTAAAACACAGTAATGCCCCTAATTTTGAAGCACAAAGGAGGAAATTCCCCTAATTTTTGTGAAAAAAGGCAGAAAATCCCCTTAATTTTGGGCAAAAATTCTGAAATTCCCCTTATTTTGGAGCAAAAATGCGGAAATTTTCCTTATTTTAGGGCAAAAAGACTAAAATCCCCTTATTTTGTGGCAAAAAGGCAGAAATTCCCCTTATTTTAGGGCAAAAAGGCAGAAATTCACGTTAATTTTGGGGCAATATTGCAGAAATTTCCCTAATTTTGGAGCAAAAATGCAGAAATTTTCCATTTTTGGGTCAACAAGGCAGAAATTTCTTTATTTTGAGGCAAATTTCATAAATTTCCCTTATTTTGGCGCAAAACTTCTGTAATGCTTCTAATTTTGGGGTAAAAATCAGAAATTCTATTAATTTTGGGGCAAAAAGGCAGAAATTCCCTTATTGTGTGCAATATTGCTGAAATTTCCCTTTTTTGGGACAAAATTGCAGAAATTTTCCTTATTTTTGGGCAAAATTGCAGAAATTTCCCTTATCTTGTGGCAAAAATACAGAAATTCCTTTTATTTCAGGTCAAAAAGACAGAAATTACGCTTTCTTGGGGGCAAATTCCAGAAATTACCCTTATTTTGGAGAAAAAGCCTAAAATTCCTCTTATTTTGTGACAAAAAGGCAGAAATTCTTCTTATTTTAGAGCAAAAATGCAGAAATTCCACATAATTTTGGGCAAAAATGCAGAAATTTCCCTTATTTAGGGGTAAAACACAGTAATGACCCTAATTTTAGAGCACAAAGTTGGAAATTCCCCTAATTTTGGGGTAAAAAGGGAGAAATTCCCCTTATTTTGAGGCAAAAATTCTGAAATTCCCCTTATTTTAGAGCAAAAATGCAGAAATTTTCCTTATTTTAGGGCAAAAAGACTAAAATCCCCTTATTTTGTGGCAAAAAGGCAGAAATTCCCCTTATTTTAGGGCAAAAAGGCAGAAATTCACGTTAATTTTGGTCAAAAATGCAGAATTTTTTTTAATTTGTGGCAAAAATGCAGAAATTTTCCTTATTTTTGGCAAAATAGGCAGAAATTTCCCTTATTTTGAGGCAAAAGCATAGAAATTTAACATATTTTAGTATAAAATTGCAGAAACTTCCCTTATTTTGTGGCAAAAATGCAGAAATTCCCATTATTTTGGGGTAAAAAGTAAGAAATTTCCCTCACTTTGTAACAAAATTGCAGAAATTTTCCATATTTTGGGGCAAAAATGTAGTAATGCTTCTATTTTTGTGGGAAAATTCAGAAATTTCACTAATTTTGTGGCAAATTCAGAAATTTTACTAATTTTGAGGCAAAAAGGCAGAAATTCCTATTATTTTGGGGCAAAAATGCAGAAATTCTTTTTATTTTGGGGCAAAAAGGCAGAAATTCTCCTCATTTTGGGGCCAAAAGGCAGAAATTTCCCTTATTTTTGGGCAAAATGGCAGAAATTTCCCTTATCATGAGACAAAAATCCTGAAATTCCCCTCATTTTAGGTCAAAAAGGCAGAAATTCCGCTAATTTTGGGGCAAATTGCAGAAATTAAACTTATTTAAAGGAAGAAGACTGAAATTCCCCTTATTTTGTGCCAAAAAAGCAGAAATTCTTCTTATTTTAGGGCAAAAAGGCAGAAATTCCAATTAATTTTGGGGAAAAATGCAGAAATTTCCCTTATTTTGGGGCAAAAACACAGGAATGCCTTTAATTTTGCGGCAAAAATGCAGAAATTCCCCTAATTTTGGGGCAAATGGCAGAAATTCCCCTTATTGTGGGGAAAAATTGTTGCAATTTCCCTCTTATGGGACAAAATTGCAAAAATTTCTCTTATTTTGGGGCAAAATTATCGGATTTTCCCCTTATTTCAGGTCAAAAATGCAGAAATACCGCATACTTGGTGTCAAAAATGCAGAAATTACCACTATTTTAGGGCAAAAATACTGAAATTCCACCTTTTTGCGCCAAAAAGGCAGAAATTTCCCTTATTTTGGGCAAAAATGCAGAAATTCCCCTTATTTTGGAACAAAATTGAAGAAATTCCCCTTTTTTTGTTTCAAAAAGGCAGTAATTCCCTTTATTTTGGAGCACAAATGAAGAAAATTCCCTTATTTTGTTGCAAAATTGCATTAATTTCTCTTATTATAGGGTAAAAAGGCAGAAATTCCTCTAATTATAAGACAAAATTGCAGAAATTTCCATTATGTTGCGGCAAAATTGCAGAAATTCCCATAATTTTAGGGCAAAATTGCAGAAATTTCCTTTATTTTGGGACAAAATTGCAGAAATTCCCCTAATTTTGAAAAAAAATTGCAGAAATTCCCCTTATTTTGGAGCAAAAATGCAGAAATTTTCCTTAATTTAGGGCAAAAATACAGAAATTCCCCTTATTTTGGGGCAAAAATGCAGAAATTTCTCTTATTTTAAGCAAAAATTACAGAAATTACCCTTATTTAAGGCAAAAAGTCTATATTCATCATAATTGAAAGCAAAAAGGCAGAAATTCCCCTAATTTTGAAGCTATAGGCAGAAATTCCCCTTATTGTGGGGCAAAATTGCTGAAATTTCCTTTTTTTGAGACAAAATTTCAGAAATTTCTCTTATTTTGGGGCAAAATTGCAGAAATTCAGCTTATTTGGGGTCAAAAATGCAGAAATTACCCTTATTTTAGAGTAAAAAGACTGAAATTTCCCCCTTTTTGCGCCAAAAAGGCAGAAATTCCCCTTATTTTGGGGCAAAAATGCAGAAATTCCCTTACTTTGGAACAAAATTGCAGAAATTCCTCTTTTTTGTTTCAAAAAGGCAGAAATTCCCTATATTTTGGAGCAAAAATGCAGAAAATTCCCTTATTTTGGTGCAAAATTGCATAATTTTCCCTTATTATAGGGTAAAAAAGCAGAAATTCCCCTAATTATAGGGCAAAATTGCAGAAATTTCCCTTATTTTGGGGCAAAATTGCAGAAATTCCCATAATTTTATTACAAAATTGCAGAAATTTCTTTTATTTTGGGGCAAAATTGCAGAAATTCCCCTAATTTTGGAGCAAAAAAGCAGAAATTTTCCTTTTTTGGGTCAAAAAAGCAGAAATTTCTTTATTTTGAGGCAAATTGCAGAAATTTCCTTTATTTTGGCGCAAAAATTCTGTAATGCTTCTAATTTTGGGGCAAAAATCAGAAATTCCATTAATTTTGGGGCAAAAAGGCAGAAATTCCCCTTATTGTGGGCAATATTGCTGAAATTTCCCTTTTTTGGGACAAAATTGCAGAAATTTCCCTTATTTTTGGGCAAAATTGCAGAAATTTCACTTATCTTGTTGCAAAAATACAGAAATTCCTTTTATTTCAGGTCAAAGAATAGAAATTACGCTTTCTTGGGGGCAAATTCCAGAAATTACCCTTATTTTGGAGAAAAAGCCTGAAATTCCTCTTATTTTGTGACAAAAAGGCAGAAATTCTTCTTATTTTAGAGCAAAAATGCAGAAATTTCACATAATTTTGGGCAAAAATGCCGAAATTTCCCTTATTTTGGGGTAAAACACAGTAATGCCCCTAATTTTGAAGCACAAAGGAGGAAATTCCCCTAATTTTTGGGAAAAAAGGCAGAAAATCCCCTTAATTTTGGGCAAAAATTCTGAAATTCCCCTTATTTTGGAGCAAAAATGCAGAAATTTTCCTTATTTTAGGGCAAAATGACTAAAATCCCCTTATTTTGTGGCAAAAAGGCAGAAATTCCCCTTATTTTAGGGCAAAAAGGCAGAAATTCACGTTAATTTTGGTCAAAAATGCAGAAATTTTCCTTAATTTGTGGCAAAAATGCAGAAATTTCCCTTATTTTTGGCAAAATAGGCAGAAATTTCCCTTATTTTGAGGCAAAAGCTTAGAAATTTAACTTATTTTAGTATAAAAATGCAGAAACTTCCCTTATTTTGTGGCAAAAATGCAGAAATTCCCATTATTTTGGGGTAAAAAGGAAGAAATTTCTTTTACTTTGTAACAAAATTGCAGAAATTTACCATATTTTGGGGCAAAATTGTAGTAATGCTTCTAATTTCGAGGCAAAAATCAGAAATTTAACTAATTTTGGAGCAAAATTCAGAAATTTCACTAATTTTGAGGCAAAAAGGCAGAAATTCCTATTATTTTGGGGCAAAAATGCAGAAATTCTTTTTATTTTGGGGCAAAAAGGCAGAAATTCTCCTCATTTTGGGGCCAAAAGGCAGAAATTTCCCTTATTTTTGGGCAAAATTGCAGCAATTTCCCTTATCATGGGACAAAAATCCAGAAATTCCCCTCATTTTAGGTCAAAAAGGCAGAAATTCCGCTAAATTAGAGGCAAATTGCAGAAATTAAACATATTTAAGGGAAGAAGACTGAAATTCCCCTTATTTTGTGCCAAAAAAGCAGAAATTCTTCTTATTTTAGGGCAAAAAGGCAGAAATTCCAATTAATTTTGGGGAAAAATGCAGAAATTTCCCTTATTTTGGGGCAAAAACACAGGAATGCCTTTAATTTTGCGGCAAAAATGCAGAAATTCCCCTAATTTTGGGGCAAATGGCAGAAATTCCCCTTACTGTGGGGCAAAATTGCTGCAATTTCTCTTTTTTGGGACAAAATTGCAAAAATTTCTCTTATTTTGGGGCAAAATTATCAGAAATTCCCCTTATTTCAGGTCAAAAATGCAGAAATACCGCATACTTGGTGTCAAAAATGCAGAAATTACCCCTATTTTAGGGCAAAAATACTGAAATTTCCCATTTTTTGTGCCAAAAAGGCAGAAATTTCCCTTATTTTAGGCAAAAATTCAGAAATTCCCCTTATTTTGGAACAAAATTGAAGAAATTCCCCTTTTTTTGTTTCAAAAAGGCAGTAATTCCCTTTATTTTAGAGCACAGATGAAGAAAATTCCCTTATTTTGTGGCAAAATTGCATTAATTTCTCTTATTATAGGGTAGAAAGGCAGAAATTCCTCTAATTATAAGACAAAATCGCAGAAATTTCCATTATGTTGCGGCAAAATTGCAGAAATTCTCATAATTTTAGGGCAAAATTGCAGAAATTTCCTTTATTTTGGGACAAAATTGCAGAAATTTCCCTAATTTTGAAAAAAAATTGCAGAAATTCCCCTTATTTTGGAGCAAAAATGCAGAAATTTCTTTTATTTTAAGCAAAAAATACAGAAATTACCATTATTTAAGGCAAAAAGACTAAATTCCCCTAATTTGGGGGCAAAAAGGCAGAAATTTCTCTTATTTTAAGCAAAAAATACAGAAATTACCCTTATTTAAGGCAAAAAGACTAAATTCCCCTAATTTGGGGGCAAAAAGGCAGAAATTCCCCTAATTTTGAAGCAAAAGGCAGAAATTCCCCTTATTGTGGGGCAAAATTGCTGAAATTTCCTTTTTTTGAGACAAAATTGCAGAAATTTCTCTTATTTTGGGGCAAAATTGCAGAAATTCAGCTTATTTGGGGTCAAAAATGCAGAAATTACCCTTATTTTAGGGTAAAATAACTAAAATTTCCCTTTTTTTCGCCAATAAGGCAGAAATTCCCCTTATTTTGGGGCAAAAATGCAGAAATTCCCCTTATTTTGGAACAAAATTGCAGAAATTCCCCTTTTTTGTTTCAAAAAGGCAGAAATTCCCTATATTTTGGAGCAAAAATGCAGAAAATTCCCTTATTTTGGTGCAAAATTGCATAAATTTCCCTTATTATAGGGTAAAAAGGCAGAAATTCCCCTAATTATAGGGCAAAATTGCAGAAATTTCCCTTATTTTGGGGCAAAATTGCAGAAATTCCCATAATTTTAGGACAAAATTGCAGAAATTTCCCTTATTTTGGGGCAATATTGCAGAAATTCCCCTAATATAGGAGCAAAAATGCAGAACTTTACCTTTTTTGGGTCAAAAAGGCAGAAATTTCTTTATTTTGAGGCAAATTGCAGAAATTTCCCTTATTTTGGGACAAAATTGCAGAAATTCCCCTAATTTTGGAGCAAAAATGCAGAAATTTTCCATTTTTGGGTCAACAAGGCAGAAATTTCTTTATTTTGAGGCAAATTGCAGAAATTTCCTTTATTTTGGCACAAAAATTCTGTAATGCATCTAATTTTGGGGCAAAAATCAGAAATTCCATTAATTTTGGGGCAAAAAGGCAGAAATTCCCTTTATTGTGGGCAATATTGCTGAAATTTCCCTTTTTTGGGACAAAATTGCAGAAATTTCCCTTATTTTTGGGCAAAATTGCAGAAATTTCACTTATCTTGTTGCAAAAATACAGAAATTCCTTTTATTTCAGGTCAAAAAATAGAAATTACGCTTTCTTGGGGGCAAATTCCAGAAATTACCCTTATTTTGGAGAAAAAGCCTGAAATTCCTCTTATTTTGTGACAAAAAGGCAGAAATTCTTCTTATTTTAGAGCAAAAATGCAGAAATTCCACCTAATTTTGGGCAAAAATGCAGAAATTTCCCTTATTTTGGGGTAAAACACAGTAATGCCCCTAATTTTGGAGCACAAAGGTGGAAATTCCCCTAATTTTGGGGTAAAAGGGAGAAATTCCCCTTATTTTGGGGCAAAAATTCTGAAATTCCCCTTATTTTAGAGCAAAAATGCAGTAATTTTCCTTATTTTAGGGCAAAAAGACTAAAATCCTTTTATTTTGTGGCAAAAAGGCAGAAATTCCCCTTATTTTAGGGCAAAAAGGCAGAAATTCACGTTAATTTTGGTCAAAAATGAAGAAATTTTCCTTAATTTGTGGCAAAAATGCAGAAATTTCCCTTATTTTTGGCAAAATAGGCAGAAATTTCCATTATTTTGAGGCAAAAGCTTAGAAATTTAAATTATTTTAGTATAAAATTGCAGAAACTTCCCTTATTTTGTGGCAAAAATGCAGAAATTCCCATTATTTTGGGGTAAAAAGTAAGAAATTTCTCTCACTTTGTAACAAAATTGCAGTAATTTTCCATATTTTGGGGCAAAAATGTAGTAATGCTTCTAATTTTGTGGCAAAATTCAGAAATTTCATTAATTTTGTAGCAAATTCAGAAATTTTACTAATTTTGAGGCAAAAAGGCAGAAATTCCTATTATTTTGGGGCAAAAATGCAGAAATTCTTTTTATTTTGGGGCAAAATGGCAGAAATTCTCCTCATTTTGGGGCCAAAAGGCAGAAATTTCCCTTATTTTTGGGCAAAATTGCAGAAATTTCCCTTATCATGGGACAAAAATCCAGAAATTCCCCTCATTTTAGGTCAAAAAGGCAGAAATTCTGCTAATTTGAGGGCAAATTGCAGAAATTAAACTTATTTAAGGGAAGAAGACTGAAATTCCCCTTATTTTGTGCCAAAAAAGCGGAAATTCTTCTTATTTTAGGGCAAAAAGTCAGAAATTCCAATTAATTTTGGGGAAAATGCAGAAATTTCCCTTATTTTTGGGCAAAAACACAGGAATGCCTTTAATTTTGCGGCAAAAATGCAGAAATTCCCCTAATTTTGGGGCAAATGGCAGAAATTCCCCTTATTGTGGGGCAAAATTGCTGCAATTTCCCTTTTTTGGGACAAAATTGCAAAAATTTCTCTTATTTTGGGGCAAAATTATCAGAAATTCCCCTTTTTTCAGGTCAAAAATGCAGAAATACCACATACTTGGTGTCAAACATGCAGGAATTACCCCTATTTTAGGGCAAAAATACTGAAATTCCCCATTTTTTGTGCCAAAAAGGCAGAAATTTCCCTTATTTTGGGCAAAAATGCAGAAATTCCCCTTATTTTGGAACAAAATTGAAGAAATTCCCCTTTTTTTGTTTCAAAAAGGCAGAAATTCCCTTTATTTTGGAGCACAAATGAAGAAAATTCCCTTATTTTGTTGCAAAATTGCATTAATTTCTCTTATTATAGGGTAAAAAGGTAGAAATTCCCCTAATTATAGGACAAAATTGCAGAAATTTCCATAATTTTAGGGCAAAATTGCAGAAATTTCCTTTATTTTGGGACAAAATTGCAGAAATTCCCTTAATTTTGAAAAAAAATTGCAGAAATTCCCCTTATTTTGGAGCAAAAATGCAGAACTTTCCCTTAATTTAAGCAAAAAATACAGAAATTACCCTTA
This sequence comes from Micromys minutus, assembly GCF_963924665.1. Classification (NCBI taxonomy): domain Eukaryota; kingdom Metazoa; phylum Chordata; class Mammalia; order Rodentia; family Muridae; genus Micromys; species Micromys minutus. The sequence continues at coordinate 46,565 of NW_027667701.1, read as the reverse complement.
TTTAAGGCAAAAAGACTAAATTCCCCTAATTTGGGGCAAAAAGGCAGAAATTACCCTAATTTTGAAGCAAAAGGCAGAAATTCCCCTTATTGTGGGGCAAAATTGCTGAAATTTCCTTTTTTTGAGACAAAATTGCAGAAATTTCTCTTATTTTGGGGCAAAATTGCAGAAATTCAGCTTATTTGGGGTCAAAAATGCAGAAATTACCCTTATTTTAGGGTTAAAAGCCTGAAATTTCTCCTTTTTTGCGCCAAAAAGGCAGAAATTCCCCTTATTTTGGGGCAAAAATGCAGAAATTCCCTTACTTTGGAACAAAATTGCAGAAATTCCCCTTTTTTGTTTCAAAAAGGCAGAAATTCCCTATATTTTGGAGCAAAAATGCAGAAAATTCCCTTATTTTGGTGCAAAATTGCATAAATTTCCCTTATTATAGGGTAAAAAAGTAGAAATTCCCCTAATTATAGGGCAAAATTGCAGAAATTTCCCTTATTTTGGGGCAAAATTGCAGAAATTCCCCTAATTTTGGAGCAAAAAAGCAGAAATTTTCCTTTTTTGGGTCAAAAAGGTAGAAATTTCTTTATTTTGAGGCAAATTGCAGAAATTTCCTTTATTTTGGCGCAAAAATTCTGTAATGCTTCTAATTTTGGGGCAAAAATCAGAAATTCCATTAATTTTGGGGCAAAAAGGCAGAAATTCCCCTTATTGTGGGCAATATTGCTGAAATTTCCCTTTTTTGGGACAAAATTGCAGAAATTTCCCTTATTTTTGGGCAAAATTGCAGAAATTTCACTTATCTTGTGGCAAAAATACAGAAATTCCTTTTTTTTCAGGTCAAAAAATAGAAATTATGCTTTCTTGGGGGCAAATTCCAGAAATTACCCTTATTTTGGAGAAAAAGCCTGAAATTCCTCTTATTTTGTGACAAAAAGGCAGAAATTCTTCTTATTTTAGAGCAAAAATGCAGAAATTTCACATAATTTTGGGCAAAAATGCAGAAATTTCCCTTATTTTCGGGCAAAATTGCAGAAAATTCCCTTATCATGGGACAAAAATCCAGAAATTCCCCTCATTTTAGGTCAAAAAGGCAGAAATTCCGCTAATTTGGAGGCAAATTGCAGAAATTAAACATATTTAAGGGAAGAAGACTGAAATTCGCCTTATTTTGTGCCAAAAATGCAGAAATTCTTCTTATTTTAGGGCAAAAAGTCAGAAATTCCGATTAATTTTGGGGAAAAATGCAGAAATTTCCCTTATTTTGGGGCAAAAACACAGGAATGCCTTTAATTTTGCGGCAAAAATGCAGAAATACCCTAATTTTGGGGCAAATGGCAGAAATTCCCCTTACTGTGGGGCAAAATTGCTGCAATTTCCCTTTTTTGGGACAAAAATGCAAAAATTTCTCTTATTTTGGGGCAAAATTATCAGAAATTCCCCTTATTTCAGGTCAAAAATGCAGAAATACCGCATACTTCGTGTCAAAAATGCAGAAATTACCCCTATTTTAGGGCAAAAATACTGAAATTCCCCATTTTTTGTGCCAAAAAGGCAGAAATTTCCCTTATTTTGGGCAAAAATGCAGAAATTCCCCTTATTTTGGAACAAAATTGAAGAAATTCCCCTTTTTTTGTTTCAAAAAGGCAGAAATTCCCTTTATTTTGGAGCACAAATGAAGAAAATTCCCTTATTTTGTTGCAAAATTGCATTAATTTCTCTTATTATAGGGTAAAAAGGCAGAAATTCCCCTAATTATAGGACAAAATTGCAGAAATTTCCATTATGTTGCGGCAAAATTGCAGAAATTCCCATAATTTTAGGGCAAAATTGCAGAAATTTCCTTTATTTTGGGACAAAATTGCAGAAATTCCCCTAATTTTGAAAAAAAATTGCAGAAATTCTTCTTATTTTGGAGCAAAAATGCAGAAATTTCTCTTATTTTAAGCAAAAAATACAGAAATTACCCTTATTTAAGGCAAAAAGACTAAATTACCCTAATTTGGGGGCAAAAAGGCAGAAATTACCCTAATTTTGAAGCAAAAGGCAGAAATTCCCCTTATTGTGGGGCAAAATTGCTGAAATTTCCTTTTTTTGAGACAAAATTGCAGAAATTTCTCTTATTTTGGGGCAAAATTGCAGAAATTCAGCTTATTTGGGGTCAAAAATGCAGAAATTACCCTTATTTTAGGGTAAAAAGACTAAAATTTCCCCTTTTTTTCGCCAAAAAGGCAGAAATTCCCCTTATTTTGGGGCAAAAATGCAGAAATTCCCCTTATTTTGGAACAAAATTGCAGAAATTCCCCTTTTTTGTTTCAAAAAGGCAGAAATTCCCTATATTTTGGAGCAAAAATGCAGAAAATTCCCTAATTTTGCTGCAAAATTGCATAAATTTCCCTTATTATAGAGTAAAAAGGCAGAAATTCCCCTAATTATAGGGCAAAATTGCAGAAATTTCCCTTATTTTGGGGCAAAATTGCAGAAATTCCCATAATTTTAGGACAAAATTGCAGAAATTTCCCTTATTTTGGGGCAATATTGCAGAAATTCCCCTAATATAGGAGCAAAAATGCAGAAATTTTCCTTTTTTGGGTCAAAAAGGCAGAAATTTCTTTATTTTGAGGCAATTTGCAGAAATTTCCCTTATTTTGGGACAAAATTGCAGAAATTCCCCTAATTTTGGAGCAAAAATGCAGAAATTTTCCATTTTTGGGTCAACAAGGCAGAAATTTCTTTATTTTGAGGCAAATTGCAGAAATTTCCCTTATTTTGGCGCAAAAATTCTGTAATGCTTCTAATTTTGGGGCAAAAATCAGAAATTCTATTAATTTTGGGGCAAAAAGGCAGAAATTCCCCTTATTGTGGGCAATATTGCTGAAATTTCCCTTTTTTGGGACAAAATTGCAGAAATTTTCCTTATTTTTGGGCAAAATTGCAGAAATTTCTCTTATCTTGTGGCAAAAATACAGAAATTCCTTTTATTTCAGGTCAAAAAAACAGAAATTACGCTTTCGTGGGGGCAAATTCCAGAAATTACCCTTATTTTGGAGAAAAAGCCTGAAATTCCTCTTATTTTGTGACAAAAAGGCAGAAATTCTTCTTATTTTAGAGCAAAAATGCAGAAATTCCACTTAATTTTGGGCAAAAATGCAGAAATTTCCCTTATTTTGGGGTAAAACACAGTAATGCCCCTAATTTTGGAGCACAAAGGTGGAAATTCCCCTAATTTTGGGGTAAAAGGGAGAAATTCCCCTTATTTTGGGGCAAAAATTCTGAAATTCCCCTTATTTTAGAGCAAAAATGCAGTAATTTTCCTTATTTTAGGGCAAAAAGACTAAAATCCTTTTATTTTGTGGCAAAAAGGCAGAAATTCCCCTTATTTTAGGGCAAAAAGGCAGAAATTCACGTTAATTTTGGTCAAAAATGCAGAAATTTTCCTTAATTTGTGGCAAAAATGCAGAAATTTCCCTTATTTTTGGCAAAATAGGCAGAAATTTCCCTTATTTTGAGGCAAAAGCTTAGAAATTTAACTTATTTTAGTATAAAATTGCAGAAACTTCCCTTATTTTGTGGCAAAAATGCAGAAATTCCCATTATTTTGGGGTAAAAAGTAAGAAATTTCTCTCACTTTGTAACTTAATTGCAGTAATTTTCCATATTTTGGGGCAAAAATGTAGTAATGCTTCTAATTTTGTGGCAAAATTCAGAAATTTCATTAATTTTGTAGCAAATTCAGAAATTTTACTAATTTTGAGGCAAAAAGGCAGAAATTCCTATTATTTTGGGGCAAAAATGCAGAAATTCTTTTTATTTTGGGGCAAAAAGGCAGAAATTCTCCTCATTTTGGGGCCAAAAGGCAGAAATTTCCCTTATTTTTGGGCAAAATTGCAGAAATTTCCCTTATCATGGGACAAAAATCCAGAAATTCCCCTCATTTTAGGTCAAAAAGGCAGAAATTCTGCTAATTTTGGGGCAAATTGCAGAAATTAAACTTATTTAAGGGAAGAAGACTGAAATTTCCCTTATTTTGTGCCAAAAAAGCAGAAATTCTTCTTATTTTAGGGCAAAAAGTCAGAAATTCCAATTAATTTTGGGGAAAAATGCAGAAATTTCCCTTATTTTCGGGCAAAAACACAGGAATGCCTTTAATTTTGCGGCAAAAATGCAGAAATTCCCCTAATTTTGGGGCAAATGGCAGAAATTCCCCTTATTGTGGGGCAAAATTGCTGCGATTTCCCTTTTTTGGGACAAAATTGCAAAAATTTCTCTTATTTTGGGGCAAAATTATCAGAAATTCCCCTTTTTTCAGGTCAAAAATGCAGAAATACCACATACTTGGTGTCAAACATGCAGGAATTACCCCTATTTTAGGGCAAAAATACTGAAATTCCCCATTTTTTGTGCCAAAAAGGCAGAAATTTCCCTTATTTTGGGCAAAAATGCAGAAATTCCCCTTATTTTGGAACAAAATTGAAGAAATTCCCCTTTTTTTGTTTCAAAAAGGCAGAAATTCCCTTTATTTTGGAGCACAAATGAAGAAAATTCCCTTATTTTGTTGCAAAATTGCATTAATTTCTCTTATTATAGGGTAAAAAGGTAGAAATTCCCCTAATTATAGGACAAAATTGCAGAAATTTCCATAATTTTAGGGCAAAATTGCAGAAATTTCCTTTATTTTGGGACAAAATTGCAGAAATTCCCTTAATTTTGAAAAAAAATTGCAGAAATTCCCCTTATTTTGGAGCAAAAATGCAGAACTTTCTGTTATTTTAAGCAAAAAATACAGAAATTACCCTTATTTAAGGCAAAAAGACTAAATTACCCTAATTTGGGGGCAAAAAGGCAGAAATTACCCTAATTTTGAAGCAAAAAGCAGAAATTCCCCTTATTGTGGGGCAAAATTGCTGAAATTTCCTTTTTTTGAGACAAAATTGCAGAAATTTCTCTTATTTTGGGGCAAAATTGCAGAAATTCAGCTTATTTGGGGTCAAAAATGCAGAAATTACCCTTATTTTAGGGTAAAAAGACTGAAATTTCTCCTTTTTTGCGCCAAAAAGGCAGAAATTCCCCTTATTTTGGGGCAAAAATGCAGAAATTCCCTTACTTTGGAACAAAATTGCAGAAATTCCCCTTTTTTGTTTCAAAAAGGCAGAAATTCCCTATATTTTGGAGCAAAAATGCAGAAAATTCCCTTATTTTGGTGCAAAATTGCATAAATTTCCCTTATTATAGGGTAAAAAAGCAGAAATTCCCCTAATTATAGGGCAAAATTGCAGAAATTTCCCTTATTTTGGGGCAAAATTGCAGAAATTCCCCTAATTTTGGAGCAAAAAAGCAGAAATTTTCCTTTTTTTGTGTCAAAAAGGTAGAAATTTCTTTATTTTGAGGCAAATTGCAGAAATTTCCTTTATTTTGGCGCAAAAATTCTGTAATGCTTCTAATTTTGGGGCAAAAATCAGAAATTCCATTAATTTTGGGGCAAAAAGGCAGAAATTCCCCTTATTGTGGGCAATATTGCTGAAATTTCCCTTTTTTGGGACAAAATTGCAGAAATTTCCCTTATTTTTGGGCAAAATTGCAGAAATTTCACTTATCTTGTGGCAAAAATACAGAAATTCCTTTTATTTCAGGTCAAAAAATAGAAATTATGCTTTCTTGGGGGCAAATTCCAGAAATTACCCTTATTTTGGAGAAAAAGCCTGAAATTCCTCTTATTTTGTGACAAAAAGGCAGAAATTCTTCTTATTTTAGAGCAAAAATGCAGAAATTTCACATAATTTTGGGCAAAAATGCAGAAATTTCCCTTATTTTCGGGCAAAATTGCAGAAAATTCCCTTATCATGGGACAAAAATCCAGAAATTCCCCTCATTTTAGGTCAAAAAGGCAGAAATTCCGCTAATTTGGAGGCAAATTGCAGAAATTAAACATATTTAAGGGAAGAAGACTGAAATTCGCCTTATTTTGTGCCAAAAATGCAGAAATTCTTCTTATTTTAGGGCAAAAAGTCAGAAATTCCGATTAATTTTGGGGAAAAATGCAGAAATTTCCCTTATTTTGGGGCAAAAACACAGGAATGCCTTTAATTTTGCGGCAAAAATGCAGAAATACCCTAATTTTGGGGCAAATGGCAGAAATTCCCCTTACTGTGGGGCAAAATTGCTGCAATTTCCCTTTTTTGGGACAAAAATGCAAAAATTTCTCTTATTTTGGGGCAAAATTATCAGAAATTCCCCTTATTTCAGGTCAAAAATGCAGAAATACCACATACTTCGTGTCAAAAATGCAGAAATTACCCCTATTTTAGGGCAAAAATACTGAAATTCCCCATTTTTTGTGCCAAAAAGGCAGAAATTTCCCTTATTTTGGGCAAAAATGCAGAAATTCCCCTTATTTTGGAACAAAATTGAAGAAATTCCCCTTTTTTTGTTTCAAAAAGGCAGAAATTCCCTTTATTTTGGAGCACAAATGAAGAAAATTCCCTTATTTTGTTGCAAAATTGCATTAATTTCTCTTATTATAGGGTAAAAAGGCAGAAATTCCCCTAATTATAGGACAAAATTGCAGAAATTTCCATTATGTTGCGGCAAAATTGCAGAAATTCCCATAATTTTAGGGCAAAATTGCAGAAATTTCCTTTATTTTGGGACAAAATTGCAGAAATTCCCCTAATTTTGAAAAAAAATTGCAGAAATTCCCCTTATTTTGGAGCAAAAATGCAGAAATTTATCTTATTTTAAGCAAAAAATACAGAAATTACCCTTATTTAAGGCAAAAAGACTAAATTACCCTAATTTGGGGGCAAAAAGGCAGAAATTACCCTAATTTTGAAGCAAAAGGCAGAAATTCCCCTTATTGTGGGGCAAAATTGCTGAAATTTCCTTTTTTTGAGACAAAATTGCAGAAATTTCTCTTATTTTGGGGCAAAATTGCAGAAATTCAGCTTATTTGGGGTCAAAAATGCAGAAATTCCCCTTATTTTAGGGTAAAAAGACTAAAATTTCCCCTTTTTTTCGCCAAAACGCAGAAATTCCCCTAATTTTGGGGCAAAAATGCAGAAATTCCCCTTATTTTGGAACAAAATTGCAGAAATTCCCCTTTTTTGTTTCAAAAAGGCAGAAATTCCCTATATTTTGGAGCAAAAATGCAGAAAATTCCCTAATTTTGTGCAAAATTGCATAAATTTCCCTTATTATAGAGTAAAAAGGCAGAAATTCCCCTAATTATAGGGCAAAATTGCAGAAATTTCCCTTATTTTGGGGCAAAATTGCAGAAATTCCCATAATTTTAGGACAAAATTGCAGAAATTTCCCTTATTTTGGGGCAATATTGCAGAAATTCCCCTAATATAGGAGCAAAAATGCAGAAATTTTCCTTTTTTGGGTCAAAAAGGCAGAAATTTCTTTATTTTGAGGCAAATTGCAGAAATTTCCCTTTTTTTGGGACAAAATTGCAGAAATTCCCCTAATTTTGGAGCAAAAATGCAGAAATTTTCCATTTTTGGGTCAACAAGGCAGAAATTTCTTTATTTTGAGGCAAATTGCAGGAATTTCCCTTATTTTGGCGCAAAAATTCTGTAATGCTTCTAATTTTGGGGCAAAAATCAGAAATTCTATTAATTTTGGGGCAAAAAGGCAGAAATTCCCCTTATTGTGGGCAATATTGCTGAAATTTCCCTTTTTTGGGACAAAATTGCAGAAATTTTCCTTATTTTTGGGCAAAATTGCAGAAATTTCTCTTATCTTGTGGCAAAAATACAGAAATTCCTTTTATTTCAGGTCAAAAAGACAGAAATTACGCTTTCGTGGGGGCTAATTCCAGAAATTACCCTTATTTTGGAGAAAAAGCCTGAAATTCCTCTTATTTTGTGACAAAAAGGCAGAAATTCTTCTTATTTTAGAGCAAAAATGCAGAAATTCCACCTAATTTTGGGCAAAAATGCAGAAATTTCCCTTATTTTGGGGTAAAACACAGTAATGCCCCTAATTTTGGAGCACAAAGGTGGAAATTCCCCTAATTTTGGGGTAAAAGGGAGAAATTCCCCTTATTTTGGGGCAAAAATTCTGAAATTCCCCTTATTTTAGAGCAAAAATGCAGTAATTTTCCTTATTTTAGGGCAAAAAGACTAAAATCCTTTTATTTTGTGGCAAAAAGGCAGAAATTCCCCTTATTTTAGGGCAAAAAGGCAGAAATTCACGTTAATTTTGGTCAAAAATGCAGAAATTTTCCTTAATTTGTGGCAAAAATGCAGAAATTTCCCTTATTTTTGGCAAAATAGGCAGAAATTTCCCTTATTTTGAGGCAAAAGCTTAGAAATTTAACTTATTTTAGTATAAAATTGCAGAAACTTCCCTTATTTTGTGGCAAAAATGCAGAAATTCCCATTATTTTGGGGTAAAAAGTAAGAAATTTCTCTCACTTTGTAACAAAATTGCAGTAATTTTCCATATTTTGGGGCAAAAATGTAGTAATGCTTCTAATTTTGTGGCAAAATTCAGAAATTTCATTAATTTTGTAGCAAATTCAGAAATTTTACTAATTTTGAGGCAAAAAGGCAGAAATTCCTATTATTTTGGGGCAAAAATGCAGAAATTCTCTTTATTTTGGGGCAAAAAGGCAGAAATTCTCCTCATTTTGGGGCCAAAAGGCAGAAATTTCCCTTATTTTTGGGCAAAATTGCAGAAATTTCCCTTATCATGGGACAAAAATCCAGAAATTCCCCTCATTTTAGGTCAAAAAGGCAGAAATTCCGCTAATTTTGGGGCAAATTGCAGAAATTAAACTTATTTAAGGGAAGAAGACTGAAATTCCCCTTATTTTGTGCCAAAAAAGCAGAAATTCTTCTTATTTTAGGGCAAAAAGTCAGAAATTCCAATTAATTTTGGGGAAAAATGCAGAAATTTCCCTTATTTTCGGGCAAAAACACAGGAATGCCTTTAATTTTGCGGCAAAAATGCAGAAATTCCCCTAATTTTGGGGCAAATGGCAGAAATTCCCCTTATTGTGGGGCAAAATTGCTGCAATTTCCCTTTTTTGGGACAAAATTGCAAAAATTTCTCTTATTTTGGGGCAAAATTATCAGAAATTCCCCTTTTTTCAGGTCAAAAATGCAGAAATACCACATACTTGGTGTCAAACATGCAGGAATTACCCCTATTTTAGGGCAAAAATACTGAAATTCCCCATTTTTTGTGCCAAAAAGGCAGAAATTTCCCTTATTTTGGGCAAAAATGCAGAAATTCCCCTTATTTTGGAACAAAATTGAAGAAATTCCCCTTTTTTTGTTTCAAAAAGGCAGAAATTCCCTTTATTTTGGAGCACAAATGAAGAAAATTCCCTTATTTTGTTGCAAAATTGCATTAATTTCTCTTATTATAGGGTAAAAAGGTAGAAATTCCCCTAATTATAGGACAAAATTGCAGAAATTTCCATAATTTTAGGGCAAAATTGCAGAAATTTCCTTTATTTTGGGACAAAATTGCAGAAATTCAGCTTATTTGGGGTCAAAATTGCAGAAATTACCCTTATTTTAGGGTAAAAAGACTGAAATTTCCCCTTTTTTGCGCGAAAAAGGCAGAAATTCCCCGTATTTTGGGGCAAAAATGCAGAAATTCCCCTTATTTTGGTGCAAAATTGCATAAATTTCCCTTATTATATGGTAAAAAGGCAGAAATTCCCCTAATTATAGGGCAAAATTGCATAAATTTCCTTTATTTTAGGACAAAATTGCAGAAATTCCCCTAATTTTGAAAAAAAATTGCAGAAATTCCCCTTATTTTGGAGCAAAAATGCAGAAATTTCTCTTATTTTAAGCAAAAAATACAGAAATTACCCTTATTTAAGGCAAAAAGACTAAATTCCCCTAATTTGGGGGCAAAAAGGCAGAAATTCCCCTAATTTTGAAGCAAAAGGCAGAAATTCCCGTTATTGTGGGGCAAAATTTCTGAAATTTCCTTTTTTTGAGACAAAATTGCAGAAATTGCTCTTATTTTGGGGCAAAATTGCAGAAATTCAGCTTATTTGGGGTCAAAATTGCAGAAATTACCCTTATTTTAGGGTAAAAAGACTGAAATTTCCCCTTTTTTGCGCGAAAAAGGCAGAAATTCCCCGTATTTTGGGGCAAAAATGCAGAAATTCCCCTTATTTTCGTGCAAAATTGCATAAATTTCCCTTATTATATGGTAAAAAGGCAGAAATTCCCCTAATTATAGGGCAAAATTGCATAAATTTCCCTTATTTTGGGGCAAAATTGCAGAAATTCCCATAATTTTAGGACAAAATTGCAGAAATTTCCCTTATTTTGGGACAAAATTGCAGAAATTTCCCTTATTTTTGGGTAAAATTGCAGAAATTTCCCTTATCTTGTGGCAAAAATACAAAAATTCCATTTATTTCATGTCAAAAAAACAGAAATTACGCTTTCTTGGGGGCAAATTCTAGAAATTACCCTTATTTTGGATAAAAAGCACGAAATTTTTCTTATTTTGTGACAAAAAGGCAGAAATTCCCCATAATTTTTGGCAAAATGCAGAAATTTCCCTTATTTTGGGGTAAAACACAGTAATGCCCCTAATTTTGGAGCACAAAAGCGGAAATTCCCCTAATTTTGGGGTAAAAAGTTAGAAATTCCCCTTATTTTGGGGCAAAAATTCTGAAATTCCCCTTATTTTGGAGCAAAAATGCAGAAATTTTCCTTATTTTAGGGCAAAAAGACTAAAATCCCCTTATTTTGTGGCAAAAAGGCAGAAATTCTTCTTATTTTAGGGCAAAAAGGCAGAAATTCACGTTAATTTTGGTCAAAAATGCAGAAATTTTCCTTAATTTGTGGCAAAAATGCAGAAATTTCCCTTATTTTTGGCCAAATAGGCAGATATTTCCCTTATTTTGAGGCAAAAGCTTAGAAATTTAACTTATTTTAGTATAAAATTGCAGAAACTTCACTTATTTTGTGGCAAAAATGCAGAAATTCCCATTATTTTGTGGTAAAAAGTAAGAAATTTTCCTTACTTTGTAACAAAATTGCAGAAATTTTCGATATTTTGGGGCAAAAATGTAGTAATGCTTCCAATTTTGGGGCAAAATTCAAAAATTTCACAAATTTTGGGGCAAAATTCAGAAATTTCATTAATTTTGATGCAAAAATGCAGAAATTCCTATTATTTTGGGGCAAAAATACAGAAATTCTTTTTATTTTGGGGCAAAAAGGCAGAAATTCTCCTCATTTTGGGGCCAAAAGGCAGAAATTTCCCTTATTTTTGGGCAAAATTGCAGAAATTTCCCTTATCATGGGACAAAAATCCAGAAATTCCCCTCATTTTAGGTAAAAAAGGCAGAAATTCCGCTAATTTTGGGGCAAATTGCAGAAATTAAACTTATTTAAGGGAAGAAGACTGAAATTCCCCTTATTTTGTGCCAAAAAAGCAGAAATTCTTTTTATTTTAGGGCAAAAAGGGAGAAATTCCAATTAATTTTGGGGAAAAATGCAGAAATTCCCCTTATTTTGGAGCAAAAATGCAGAAATTTTCCTTAATTTAGGGCAAAAATACAGAAATTCCCCTTATTTTGGGGCAAAAATGCAGAAATTCCCTTACTTTGGAACAAAATTGCAGAAATTCCACTTTTTTGTTTCAAAAAGGCAGAAATTCCCTATATTTTGGAGCAAAAATGCAGAAAATTCCCTAATTTTGGTGCAAAATTGCATAAATTTCCCTTATTATAGGTTAAAAAAGCAGAAATTCCCCTAATTATAGGGCAAAATTGCAGAAATTTCCCTTATTTTGGGGCAAAATTGCAGAAATTCCCATAATTTTAGGACAAAATTGCAGAAATTTCCCTTATTTTGGGGCAAAATTTCAGAAATTCCCCTAATTTTGGAGCAAAAAAGCAGAAATTTTCCTTTTTTGGGTCAAAAAGGCAGAAATTTCTTTATTTTGAGGCAAATTGCTGAAATTTCCTTTATTTTGGCGCAAAAATTCTGTAATGCTTCTAATTTTGGGGCAAAAATCAGAAATTCCATTAATTTTGGGGCAAAAAGGCAGAAATTCCCCTTATTGTGGGCAATATTGCTGAAATTTCCCTATTTTGGGACAAAATTGCAGAAATTTCCCTTATTTTTGGGCAAAATTGCAGAAATTTCACTTATCTTGTGGCAAAAATACAGAAATTCCTTTTATTTCAGGTCAAAAAATAGAAATTATGCTTTCTTGGGGGCAAATTCCAGAAATTACCCTTATTTTGGAGAAAAAGCCTGAAATTCCTCTTATTTTGTGACAAAAAGGCAGAAATTCTTCTTATTTTAGAGCAAAAATGCAGAAATTTCACATAATTTTGGGCAAAAATGCAGAAATTTCCCTTATTTTGGGGTAAAACACAGTAATGCCCCTAATTTTGAAGCACAAAGGCGGAAATTCCTCTAATTTTTGGGTAAATAGGCAGAAAATACCCTTAATTTGGGGCAAAAATTCTGAAATTCCCCTTATTTTGGAGCAAAAATGCAGAAATTTTCCTTATTTTAGGGCAAAAAGACTAAAATCCCCTTATTTTGTGGCAAAAAAGCAGAAATTCCCCTTATTTTAGGGCAAAAAGGCAGAAATTCACGTTAATTTTGGTCAAAAATGCAGAAATTTTCCTTAATTTGTGGCAAAAATGCAGAAATTTCCCTTATTTTTGGCAAAATAGGCAGAAATTTCCTTTATTTTGAGGCAAAAGCTTAGAAATTTAACTTATTTTAGTATAAAAATGCAGAAACTTCCCTTATTTTGTGGCAAAAATGCAGAAATTCCCATTATTTTGGGGTAAAAAGGAAGAAATTTCCCTTACTTTGTAACAAAATTGCAGAAATTTACCATATTTTGGGGCAAAATTGTAGTAATGCTTCTAATTTCGGGGCAAAAATCAGAAATTTCACTAATTTTGGAGCAAAATTCAGAAATTTCACTAATTTTGAGGCAAAAAGGCAGAAATTCTTTTTATTCTGGGGCAAAAAGGCAGAAATTCTCCTCATTTTCGGGCCAAAAGGCAGAAATTTCCATTATTTTTGGGCAAAATTGCAGAAATTTCCCTTATCATGGGACAAAAATCCAGAAATTCCCCTCATTTTAGGTCAAAAAGGCAGAAATTCCGCTAATTTGGAGGCAAATTGCAGAAATTAAACATATTTAAGGGAAGAAGACTGAAATTCCCCTTATTTTGTGCCAAAAAAGCAGAAATTCTTCTTATTTTAGGGCAAAAAGGCAGAAATTCCAATTAATTTTGGGAAAAAATGCAGAAATTTCCCTTATTTTGGGGTAAAACACAGTAATGCCCCTAATTTTGGAGCACAAAAGCGGAAATTCCCCTAATTTTGGGGTAAAAAGTTAGAAATTCCCCTTATTTTGGGGCAAAAATTCTGAAATTCCCCTTATTTTGGAGCAAAAATGCAGAAATTTTCCTTATTTTAGGGCAAAAAGACTAAAATCCCCTTATTTTGTGGCAAAAAGGCAGAAATTCTTCTTATTTTAGGGCAAAAAGGCAGGAATTCACGTTAATTTTGGTCAAAAATGCAGAAATTTTCCTTAATTTGTGGCAAAAATGCAGAAATTTCCCTTATTTTTGGCCAAATAGGCAGATATTTCCCTTATTTTGAGGCAAAAGCTTAGAAATTTAACTTATTTTAGTATAAAATTGCAGAAACTTCACTTATTTTGTGGCAAAAATGCAGAAATTCCCATTATTTTGGGGTAAAAAGTAAGAAATTTTCCTTACTTTGTAACAAAATTGCAGAAATTTTCGATATTTTGGGGCAAAAATGTAGTAATGCTTCCAATTTTGGGGCAAAATTCAAAAATTTCACAAATTTTGGGGCAAAATTCAGAAATTTCATTAATTTTGATGCAAAAATGCAGAAATTCCTATTATTTTGGGGCAAAAATACAGAAATTCTTTTTATTTTGGGGCAAAAAGGCAGAAATTCTCCTCATTTTGGGGCCAAAAGGCAGAAATTTCCCTTATTTTTGGGCAAAATTGCAGAAATTTCCCTTATCATGGGACAAAAATCCAGAAATTCCCCTCATTTTAGGTAAAAAAGGCAGAAATTCCGCTAATTTTGGGGCAAATTGCAGAAATTAAACTTATTTAAGGGAAGAAGACTGAAATTCCCCTTATTTTGTGCCAAAAAAGCAGAAATTCTTTTTATTTTAGGGCAAAAAGGGAGAAATTCCAATTAATTTTGGGGAAAAATGCAGAAATTCCCCTTATTTTGGAGCAAAAATGCAGAAATTTTCCTTAATTTAGGGCAAAAATACAGAAATTCCCCTTATTTTGGGGCAAAAATGCAGAAATTTCTCTTATTTTAAGCAAAAATTACAGAAATTACCCTTATTTAAGGCAAAAAGTCTATATTCCCCTTAATTGAAAGCAAAAAGGCAGAAATTCCCCTAATTTTGAAGCAAAAGGCAGAAATTCCCCTTATTGTGGGGCAAAATTGCTGAACTTTCCTTTTTTTGAGACAAAATTGCAGAAATTTCTCTTATTTTGGGGCAAAATTGCAGAAATTCAGCTTATTTAGGGTCAAAAATGCAGAAATTACCCTTATTTTAGAGTAAAAAGACTGAAATTTCCCCTTTTTTGTGCCAAAAAGGCAGAAATTCCCCTTATTTTGGGGCAAAAATGCAGAAATTCCCTTACTTTGGAACAAAATTGCAGAAATTCCCCTTTTTTGTTTAAAAAAGGCAGAAATTCCCTATATTTTGGAGCAAAAATGCAGAAAATTCCCTAATTTTGGTGCAAAATTGCATAAATTTCCCTTATTATAGGTTAAAAAAGCAGAAATTCCCCTAATTATAGGGCAAAATTGCAGAAATTTCCCTTATTTTGGGGCAAAATTGCAGAAATTCCCATAATTTTAGGACAAAATTGCAGAAATTTCCCTTATTTTGGGGCAAAATTTCAGAAATTCCCCTAATTTTGGAGCAAAAAAGCAGAAATTTTCCTTTTTTGGGTCAAAAAGGCAGAAATTTCTTTATTTTGAGGCAAATTGCTGAAATTTCCTTTATTTTGGCGCAAAAATTCTGTAATGCTTCTAATTTTGGGGCAAAAATCAGAAATTCCATTAATTTTGGGGCAAAAAGGCAGAAATTCCCCTTATTGTGGGCAATATTGCTGAAATTTCCCTATTTTGGGACAAAATTGCAGAAATTTCCCTTATTTTTGGGCAAAATTGCAGAAATTTCACTTATCTTGTGGCAAAAATACAGAAATTCCTTTTATTTCAGGTCAAAAAATAGAAATTACGCTTTCTTGGGGGCAAATTCCAGAAATTACCCTTATTTTGGAGAAAAAGCCTGAAATTCCTCTTATTTTGTGACAAAAAGGCAGAAATTCTTCTTATTTTAGAGCAAAAATGCAGAAATTTCACATAATTTTGGGCAAAAATGCAGAAATTTCCCTTATTTTGGGGTAAAACAGAGTAATGCCCCTAATTTTGAAGCACAAAGGCGGAAATTCCTCTAATTTTTGGGTAAATAGGCAGAAAATACCCTTAATTTGGGGCAAAAATTCTGAAATTCCCCTTATTTTGGAGCAAAAATGCAGAAATTTTCCTTATTTTAGGGCAAAAAGACTAAAATCCCCTTATTTTGTGGCAAAAAAGCAGAAATTCCCCTTATTTTAGGGCAAAAAGGCAGAAATTCACGTTAATTTTGGTCAAAAATGCAGAAATTTTCCTTAATTTGTGGCAAAAATGCAGAAATTTCCCTTATTTTTGGCAAAATAGGCAGAAATTTCCTTTATTTTGAGGCAAAAGCTTAGAAATTTAACTTATTTTAGTATAAAAATGCAGAAACTTCCCTTATTTTGTGGCAAAAATGCAGAAATTCCCATTATTTTGGGGTAAAAAGGAAGAAATTTCCCTTACTTTGTAACAAAATTGCAGAAATTTACCATATTTTGGGGCAAAATTGTAGTAATGCTTCTAATTTCGGGGCAAAAATCAGAAATTTCACTAATTTTGGAGCAAAATTCAGAAATTTCACTAATTTTGAGGCAAAAAGGCAGAAATTCTTTTTATTCTGGGGCAAAAAGGCAGAAATTCTCCTCATTTTCGGGCCAAAAGGCAGAAATTTCCATTATTTTTTGGCAA
Organism: Micromys minutus; assembly: GCF_963924665.1. Classification (NCBI taxonomy): domain Eukaryota; kingdom Metazoa; phylum Chordata; class Mammalia; order Rodentia; family Muridae; genus Micromys; species Micromys minutus. The sequence continues at coordinate 30,459 of NW_027667701.1, read as the reverse complement.
AATTGCAGAAATTTCCCTTATCATGGGACAAAAATCCAGAAATTCCCCTCATTTTAGGTCAAAAAGGCAGAAATTCCGCTAATTTGGAGGCAAATTGCAGAAATTAAACATATTTAAGGGAAGAAGACTGAAATTCCCCTTATTTTGTGCCAAAAAAGCAGAAATTCTTCTTATTTTAGGGCAAAAAGGCAGAAATTCCAATTAATTTTGGGAAAAAATGCAGAAATTTCCCTTATTTTGGGGCAAAAACACAGTAATGCCTTTAATTTTGCGGCAAAAATGCAGAAATTACCTTAATTTTGGGGCAAATGGCAGAAATTCCTTTTATTGTGGGGCAAAATTGCTGCAATTTCCCTTTTTTGGGACAAAATTGCAAAAATTTCTCTTATTTTGGGGAAAAAATATCAGAAAATCCTTTTATTTCAGGTCAAAAATGCAGAAATACCGCATACTTGGTGTCACAAATGCAGAAATTACCCCTATTTTAGGGCAAAAATACTGAAATTTCCTTTTTTTTGCGCCAAAAAGGCAGAAAGTTCCCTTATTTTTGGCAAAAATGCAGAAATTCCCCTTATTTTGGAACAAAATTGAAGAAATTCCATTTTTTTTTGTTTCAAAAAGGCAGAAATTCCCTTTATTTGGGAGCACAAATGAAGAAAATTTAGTTATTTTGTTGCAAAATTGCATTAATTTCCCTTATTATAGGGTAAGAAGGCAGAATTTTCCCTAATTATAGGACAAAATTGCAGAAATTTCCATTATGTTGCGGCAAAATTGCAGAAATTTTCTTTATTTTGGAACAAAATTGCAGAAATTCCCCTAATTTTGAAAAAAAATTGCAGAAATTCCCTTTATTTTGGAGCAAAAATGCAGAAATTTTACTTAATTCAGGGCAAATATACAGAAATGCTCCTTATTTTGGGGCAAAAATGCAGAAATTTCTCTTATTTTAAGCAAAAAATACAAAAATTACCCTTATTTAAGGCAAAATGACTAAATTCCCCTTATTTGGGGGCAAAAAGGCAGAAATTCCTCTAATTTTGAAGCAAAATGCAGAAATTCCCCTTATTGTGGGGCAAAATTGCTGAAATTTCCTTTTTTTGAGACAAAATTGCAGAAATTTCTCTTATTTTGAGGCAAAATTGCAGAAATTCAGCTTATTTGGGGTCAAAAATGAAGAAATTACCCTTATTTTAGGGTAAAAAGATTAAAATTTCCCCTTTTTTTGCGCCAAAAAGGCAGAAATTCCCCTTATTTTGGGGCAAAAGTTATGAAATTTCCCTTATTTTGGAGCAAAAATGCAGAAATTTTCCTTATTTTAGGGCAAAAAAACTAAAATCCCCTTATTTTGTGGCAAGAAGGCAGAAATTCCTCTTATTTTAGGGCAAAAAGGCAGAAATTCACGTTAATTTTTGACAAAAATGCAAAAATTTTCCTTAATTTGTGGCAAAAATGCAGAAATTTCCCTAATTTTTGGCCAAATAGGCAGAAATTTCCCTTATTTTGAGGCAAAAGCTTAGAAATTTAACTTATTTTAGTATAAAATTGCAGAAATTTCCCTTATTTTGTGGCAAAAATGCAGAAATTCCCATTATTTTGGGGTAAAAAGGAAGAAATTTCCTTTACTTTGTAACAAAATTGCAGAAATTTCCTATATTTTGGGGCAAAAATGTAGTAATGCTTCTAATTTTGGGGCAAAATTCAGAAATTTACTAATTTTGGGGCAAAATTCAGAAATTTCACTAATTTTGAGGCAAAAAAGCAGAAATTCCTATTATTTTGGGGCAAAAATGCAGAAATTCTTTTTATTTTGGGGCAAAAAGGCAGAAATTCTCCTCATTTTGGGGTCAAAAGGCAGAAATTTCCCTTATTTTTGGGCAAAATTGCAGAAATTTCCCTTATCATGGGACAAAAATCCAGAAATTACCCTCATTTTAGGTCAAAAAGGCAGAAATTCTGCTAATTTGCAGGCAAATTGCAGAAATTAAACTTATTTAAGGGAAGAAGATTGAAATTCCCCTTATTTTGTGCCAAAAAAGCAGAAATTCTTCTTATTTTAGGGCAAAAAGGCAGAAATTCCAATTAATTTTGGGAAAAAATGTATAAATTTCCCTTATTTTGGGGCAAAAACACAGAAATGCCTTTAATTTTGCGACAAAAATGCAGAAATTCCCCTAATTTTGGGGCAAATGGCAGAAATTCCCCTTATTGTGGGGCAAAATTGCTGCAATTTCCTTTTTTTGGGACAAAATTGCAAAAATTTCTCTTATTTTGAGGCAAAATTATCAGAAATTCCCCTTATTTCAGGTCAAAAATGCAGAAATACCGCATACTTGGTGTCAAAAATGCAGAAATTACCCTTATTTTAGGGCAAAAATACTGAAATTCCCCCTTTTTTGCGCCAAAAAGGCAGATATTTCCCTTATTTTTGGCAAAAATGCAGAAATTCCCCTTATTTTGGAACAAAATTGAAGAAATTCCCCTTTTTTTGTTTCAAAAAGGCAGAAATTCCCTTTATTTTGGAGCACAAATGAAGAAAATTCCCTTATTTTGTTGCAAAATTGCATTAATTTCCCTTATTATAGGGTAAAAATACAGAAATTCCTCTAATTATAGGGCAAAATTGCAGAAATTTCCTTTATGTTGCGGCAAAATTGCAGAAATTCCCATAATTTTAGGGCAAAATTGCAGAAATTTCCCTTATTTTAGGACAAAATTGCAGAAATTCCTCTAATTTTGGAGCAAAAATGCAGAAATTTTCCTTTTTTTGGATCAAAAAGGCAGAAATTTCTCTATTTTGAGGCAAATTGCAGAAATGTCCCTTATTTTGGGGCAAAAATTCTGTAATGCTTCTAATTTTGGGGCAAAAATCAGAAATTCCATTAATTTTGGGGCAAAAAGGCAGAAATTCCCCTTATTGTGGGCTATATTTCTGAAATTTCCCATTTTTGGGACAAAATTGCAGAAATTTCCCTTATTTTTAGGCAAAATTGCAGAAATTTCCCTTATCTTGTGGCAAATATACAGAAATTCCTTTTATTTCAGGTCAAAAAGACAGAAATTACGCTTTCTTAAAGGCATATTCCAGAAATTACCCTTATTTTAGAGAAAAAGCCTGAAATTCCTCTTATTTTATGACAAAAAGGCAGAAATTCTTCTTATTTTAGAGCAAAAATGCAGAAATTCCACATAATTTTGGGCAAAAATGCAGAAATTTTTTTTATTTTGGGGTAAAACACAGTAATGCCCCTAATTTTGGAGCAAAAAGGCAGAAATTCCCCTAATTTTGAGGTAAAAATGCAGAAATTCCCCTTTTTTGGGGAAAAAATCCTGAAATTCCCCTTATTTTGGAGCAAAAATGCAGAAATTTTCCTTATTTTAGGGCAAAAAGACAGAAATTCTTCTTATTTTAGGCCAAATATACAGAAATTACCCTTATTTTAGGCCAAAATAATAAAATCCCCTTATTTTGTGGCAAAAAGGCAGAAATTCCCCTTATTTTATGGCAAAAAGGCAGAAATTCCCGTTAATTTAGGGCAAAAATGCAGAAATTTTCCTTAATTTGTGGCAAAAATGCAGAAATTTTCCTTATTTTTGGCCAAATAGGCAGAAATTTCCCTTATTTTGAGGCAAAAGCTTAGAAATTTTACTTATTTTAGTATAAAATTGCAGAAACTTCCCTTATTTTGTGGCAAAAATACAGAAATTCCCATTATTTTGGGGTAAAAAGGAAGAAATTTCCCTTACTTTGTAACAAAATTGCAGAAATTTCCCATATTTTGGGACAAAAATGTAGTAATGCTTCTAATTTTGGGGCAAAATTCAGAAATTTCACTAATTTTGGGGCAAAATTTAGAAATTTCACTAATTTTGGGGCAAAAAGGCAGAAATTCCTATTATTTTAAGGCAAAAATGCAGAAATTCTTTTTATTTTGGGGCAAAAATGCAGAAATTCTCCTCATTTTGGGGCCAAAAGGCAGAAATTTCCCTTATTTTTGGGCAAAATTGCAGAAATTTCCCTTATAATGGGACAAAAATCCAGAAATATCCCTCATTTTAGGTCAAAAATGCAGAATTTCCTCTAATTTAATGGCAAATTGCAGAAATTAAACTTATTTAAGTGAAGAAGACTGAAATTCCTCTTATTTTGTGCCAAAAAAGCAGAAATTCTTCTTATTTTAGGGCAAAAAGGCAAAAATTCCAATTAATTTTGGGGAAAAATGCAGAAATTTCCCTTATTTTGGGGCAAAACCACAGTAATTCCTTTAATTTGGTAGCAAAAATGCAGAAATTCCACTAATTTTGGGGAAAACGGCAAAAATTCCCCTTATTATGGGGCAAAATTGCTGAAATTTCCATTTTTTGGGACAAAATTGCAAAAATTTCTCTTATTTTGGGGTAAAATTATAAGAAATTCCCCTTATTTTTGGTCAAAAATGCAGAAATACCGCATACTTGGTGTCAAAAATGCAGAAATTACCCTTATTTTAGGGCAAAAATACTGAAATTCCCCCTTTTTTGCGCCAAAATGCAGAAATTTCCCTTATTTTTGGCAAAAATGCAGAAATTCCCCTTATTTTGGAACAAAATAAAAGAAATTCCCTTTTTTTGTTTCAAAAAGGCAGAAATTCCCTTTATTTTCGAGCAAAAATGAAGAAAATTCCCTTATTTTGTTGCAAAATTGCATTAATTTTTCTTATTATAGGGTAAAAAGGCAGAAATTCCTCTAATTATAGGGCAAAATTACAGAAATTTCCTTTATGTTGTGGCAAAATTGCAGAAATTCCCATAATTTTAGGGCAAAATTGCAGAAATTTCCTTTATTTTGGGACAAAATTGCAGAAATTCTTCTAATTTTGAAAAAAAATTGTAGAAATTCCCCTTATTTTGGAGAAAAATGCAAAAATTTTCCTTAATTCAGGGCAAAAATAAGAAATTCCCCTTATTTTGGGGCAAAAATGCAGAAATTTCTCTTATTTTATGCAAAAAATACAGAAATTACCCTTACTTAAGGCAAAAAGACTAAATTCCCCTTATTTTGAAACAAAAAGGCAGAAATTCACCTAATTTTGAAGCAAAAGGCAGAAATTCCCCTTATTATTGGGCAAAATTGCAGAAATTTCTTTTTTTGGGACAAAATTGCAGAAATTCAGCAAATTTGAGGTTAAAAATGCAGAAATTACCCTTATTTTAGGGCAAAAAGACTGAAATTCCCCTTTTTTGCGCCAGAAAGGCAGAAATTCCCCTTATTTTGGGGAAAAAATGCAGAAATTCCGCTTATTTTGAAACAAAATTGCAGAAATTGCCTTTTTTTGTTTCAAAAGGGCAGAAATTCCCTTTATTTAGAAACAAAAATGCAGAAAATTCCCTTATTTTGGTGCAAAATTGCATAAATTTCCCTTATTATAAGGTAAAAAGGCAGAAATTCCCCTAATTATAGGGCAAAATTGCTGAAATTTCCCTTATTTTGGGGCAAAATTGCAAAAATTCCCATAATTTTAGGACAAAATTGCAGAAATTTCCCTTATTTTGGGGCAAAGTTGCAGAAATTCCCCTAATTTTGGAGCAAAAATGCAGAAATTTTCCTTTTTTGGGTCAAAAAGGCAGAAATTTCTTTATTTTGAGGCAAATTGTAGAAATTTCCCTTATTTTGGCGCAAAAATTCTGTAATGCTTCTAATTTTGGAGTAAAAATCAGAAATTCCATTAATTTTTAGGCAAAAAGGCAGAAATTCCCCTTATTGTGGGCAATATTGCTGAAATTTCCCTTTTTTGGGGCAAAATTGCAGAAATTCCTCTAATTTTGGAATAAAAATGCAGAAATTTTTCTTTTTTGGGTCAAAAAGGCAGAAATTTCTTTATTTTGAGGCAAATTGCAGAAATTTCCCTTATTTTGGGGCAAAATTGCACAAATTCCCCTAATTTTGGAGCAAAAAATGCAGAAATTTTCCTTTTTTGGTCAAAAAGGCAGAAATTTCTTTATTTTGAGGCAAATTGCAGAAATTTCCCTTATTTTGGTGCAAAATTGCACAAATTCCTCTAATTTTGGAATAAAAATGCAGAAATTTTTCTTTTTTGGGACAAAAAGGCAGAAATTCCCCTTATTGTGGGCAATATTGCTGAAATTTCCCTTTTTTGGGACAAAATTGCAGAAATTTCCTTTATTTTTGGGCAAAATTGCAGAAATTTCCTTTATCTTGTTGCAAAAATACAGAAATTCCTTTTATTTCAGGTCAAAAAAACAGAAATTACGCTTTCTTGGGGGCAAATTCCAGAAATTACCCTTATTTTGGAGAAAAAGCCAGAAATTCCTCTTATTTTGTGACAAAAAGGCAGAAATTCTTCTTATTTTAGAGCAAAAATACAGAAATTCCACATAATTTTGGGCAAAAATGCAGAAATTTCCCTTATTTTGGAGTAAAACACAGTAATGCCCCTAATTTTGGAGCACAAAGGGAGAAATTCCCCTAATTTTGGGGTAAAAAGGCAGAAATTCCCCTTATTTTGGGGCAAAAATTATGAAATTTTCCTTATTTTGGAGCAAAAATGCAGAAATTTTCCTTATTTTAGGGCAAAAAGACTAAAATCCCCTTATTTTGTGGCAAAAAGGCAGAAATTCCCCTTATTTTAGGGCAAAAAGGCAGAAATTCACGTTAATTTTGGTCAAAAATGCAGAAATTTTCCTTAATTTGTGGCAAAAATGCAGAAATTTCCCTTATTTTTGGCCAAATAGGCAGAAATTTCCTTTATTTTGAGGCAAAAGCTTAGAAATTTAACTTATTTTAGTATAAAATTGCAGAAACTTCCCTTATTTTGTGGCAAAAATGCAGAAATTCCCATTATTTTGGGGTAAAAAGTAAGAAATTTCCCTTACTTTGTAACAAAATTTTCAGAAATTTACCATATTTTGGGGCAAAAATGTAGTAATGCTTCTAATTTTGGGGCAAAATTCAGAAATTTCACTAATTTTGGGGCAAAATTCAGAAATTTCACTAATTTTGAGGCAAAAAGGCAGAAATTCGTATTATTTTGGGGAAAAAATGCAGGAATTCTTTTTATTTTGGGGCAAAAAGGCAGAAATTCTCCTCATTTTGGGGCCAAAAGGCAGAAATTTCCCTTATTTTTGGGCAAAATTGAAGAAATTTCCCTTATCATGGGACAAAAATCTAGAAATTCCCCTCATTTTAGGTCAAAAAGGCAGAAATTCCGCTAATTTGGGGGCAAATTGCAGAAATTAAACTTATTTAAGGGAAGAAGACTGAAATTCCCCTTATTTTGTGCCAAAAAAGCAGAAATTCTTCTTATTTTAGGGCAAAAAGGCAGAAATTCCAATTAATTTTGGGGAAAAATGCAGAAATTTCCCTTATTTTGGGGCAAAAACACAGTAATGCCTTTAATTTTGCGGCAAAAATGCAGAAATTCCCCTAATTTTGGGGCAAATGGCAGAAATTCCCCTTATTGTGGGGAAAAATTGCTGCAATTTCCATTTTTTGGGACAAAATTGCAAAAATTTCTCTTATTTTGGGGCAAAATTATCAGAAATTCCCCTTATTTCAAGTCAAAAATGCAGAAATACCGCATACTTGGTGTCAAAAATGCAGAAATTACCCCTATTTTAGGGCAAAAATACTGAAATTCCCCCTTTTTTGCGCCAAAAAGGCAGAAATTTCCCTTATTTTGGGCAAAAATGCAGAAATTCCCCTTATTTTGGAACAAAATTGAAGAAAATCTCCTTTTTTTGTTTCAAAAAGGCAGAAATTCCCTTTATTTTGGAGCACAAATGAAGAAAATTCCCTTATTTTGTTGCAAAATTGCATTAATTTCCCTTATTATAGGGTAAAAAGGCAGAAATTCCCCTAATTATAGGACAAAATTGCAGAAATTTCCATTACGTTGCGGCAAAATTGCAGAAATTCCCATAATTTTAGGGCAAAATTGCAGAAATTTCCTTTATTTTGGGACAAAATTGCAGAAATTCCCCTAATTTTGAAAAAAAATTGCAGAAATTCCCCTTATTTTGGAGCAAAAATGCAGAAATTTTCCTTAATACAGGGAAAAATACAGAAATTCCCCGTATTTGGGGGCAAAAATGCAGAAATTTCTCTTATTTTAAGCAAAAAATACAGAAATTACCCTTATTTAAGGCAAAAAGACTAAATTCCCCTTATTTGGGGCAAAAAGGCAGAAATTCCCCTAATTTTGAAGCAAAAGGCAGAAATTCCTTTTATTGTGGGGCAAAATTGCTGAAATTTCCTTTTTTGAGACAAAATTGCAGAAATTTCTCTTATTTTGGGGCAAAATTGCAGAATTTCAGCTTATTTGGGGTCAAAAATGGAGAAATTACCCTTATTTAAGGCAAAAAGACTAAATTCCCCTTATTTGGGGCAAAAATGCAGAAATTCCCCTTATTTTGGAGCAAAATTGCAGAAATTCCCCTTTTTTGTTTCAAAAAGGCAGAAATTCCCTATATTTTGGAGCAAAAATGCAGAAAATTCCCTTATTTTGGTGCAAAATTGCATAAATTTCCTTTATTATAGGGTAAAAAGGGAGAAATTCCCCTAATTGTAGGGCAAAATTGCAGAAATTTCCCTTATTTTGGGGCAAAATTGCAGAAATTTCCATAATTTTAGGACAAAATTGCAGAAATTTCCATTATTTTGGGGCAATATTGCAGAAATTCCCCTAATTTTGGAGCAAAAATGCAGAAATTTTCCTTTTTTGGGTCAAAAATGCAGAAATTTCTTTATTTTGAGGCAAATTGCAGAAATTTCCCTTATTATCGGGCAAAATGGCAGAAATCCCCTAATTTTGGAGCAAAAATGCAAAAATTTTCCATTTGTGGATCAACAAGGCAAAAATTTCTTTATTTTGATGCAAATTGCAGAAATTTCCCTTATTTTGGCGCAAAAATTCTTTAATGCTTCTAATTTTGGGGCAAAATCAGAAATAACATTAATTTTGGGGCAAAAAGGCAGAAATTCCCCTTATTGTGGGCAATATTGCTGAAATTTCCCTTTTTTGGGACAAAATTGCAGAAATTTCCCTTATTTTTGGGCAAAATTTCAGAAATTTCCCTTATCTTGTGGCAAAAATACAGAAATTCCTTTCATTTCAGGTCAAAAAGACAGAAATTACGCTTTCTTGGGGGCAAATTCCAGAAATTACCCTTATTTTGGAGAAAAAGCCTGAAAATCTTCTTATTTTGTGACAAAAAGGCAGAAATTCTTTTTATTTTAGAGCAAAAATGCAGAAATTCCACATAATTTTGAGCAAAAATGCAGAAATTTCTCTTATTTTGATGTAAAACACAGTAATGCCTTTAATTTTGGAGCACAAAGTGGGAAATTCCCCTAATTTTGGGGTAAAAAGGCAGAAATTCCCCTTATTTTGGGGCAAAAATTATGAAATTTTCCTTATTTTGGAGCAAAAATGCAGAAATTTTCCTTATTTTAGGGCAAAAAGACTAAAATCCTTTTATTTTGTGGCAAAAATGCAGAAATTCCCCTTATTTTAGGGCAAAAAGGCAGAAATTCACGTTAATTTTGGTCAAAAATGCAGAAGTTTTCCTAATTTGTGGCAAAAATGCAGAAATTTCCCTTATTTTTGGCCAAATAGGCAGAAATTTCCCTTATTTTGAGGCAAAAGCTTAGAAATTTAATTATTTTAGTATAAAATTGCAGAAACTTCCCTTATTTTGTGGCAAAAATGCAGAAATTCCCATTATTTTGGGGTAAAAAGTAAGAAATTTCCCTTACTTTGTAACAAAATTGCAGAAATTTACCATATTTTGGGGCAAAAATGTAGTAATGCTTCTAATTTTGGGGCAAAATTCAGAAATTTCACTAATTTTGGGGCAAAATTCAGAAATTTCACTAATTTTGAGGCAAAAAGGCAGAAATTCGTATTATTTTGGGGCAAAAATGCAGAAATTCTTTTTATTTTGGGGCAAAAAGGCAGAAATTTTCCTCATTTTGGGGCCAAAAGGCAGAAATTTCCCTTATTTTTGGGCAAAATTGCAGAAATTTCCCTTATCATGGGACAAAAATCTAGAAATTCCCCTCATTTTAGGTCAAAAAAGCAGAAATTCCGCTAATTTGGGGGCAAATTGCAGAAATTAAACTTATTTAAGGGAAGAAGACTGAAATTCCCCTTATTTTGTGCCAAAAAAGCAGAAATTCTTCTTATTTTAGGGCAAAAAGGCAGAAATTCCAATTAATTTTGGGGAAAAATGCAGAAATTTCCCTTATTTTGGGGCAAAAACACAGTAATGCCTTTAATTTTGCGGCAAAAATGCAGAAATTCCCCTAATTTTGGGGCAAATGGCAGAAATTCCCCTTATTGTGGGGAAAAATTGCTGCAATTTCCATTTTTTGGGACAGAATTGCAAAAATTTCTCTTATTTTGGGGCAAAATTATCAGAAATTCCCCTTATTTCAGGTCAAAAATGCAGAAATACCGCATACTTGGTGTCAAAAATGCAGAAATTACCCCTATTTTAGGGCAAAAATACTGAAATTCCCCCTTTTTTGCGCCATAAAGGCAGAAATTTCCCTTATATTGGGCAAAAATGCAGAAATTCCCCTTATTTTGGAACAAAATTGAAGAAATTCCCCTTTTTTTTGTTTCAAAAAGGCAGAAATTCCCTTTATTTTTGAGCACAAATGAAGAAAATTCCCTTATTTTGTTGCAAAATTGCATTAATTTCCCTTATTATAGGGTAAAAAGGCAGAAATTCCCCTAATTATAGGACAAAATTGCAGAAATTTCCATTATGTTGCGGCAAAATTGCAGAAATTCCCATAATTTTAGGGCAAAATTGCAGAAATTTCCTTTATTTTGGGACAAAATTGCAGAAATTCCCCTAATTTTGAAAAAAAATTGCAGAAATTCCCCTTATTTTGGAGCAAAAATGCAGAAATTTTCCTTAATACAGGGAAAACTACAGAAATTCCCCGTATTTGGGGGCAAAAAAGCAGAAATTTCTCTTATTTTAAGCAAAAAATACAGAAATTACCCTTATTTAAGGCAAAAAGACTAAATTCCCCTTATTTTGGGGCAAAAACACAGTAATGCCTTTAATTTTGCGGCAAAAATGCAGAAATTCCCCTAATTTTGGGGCAAATGGCAGAAATTCCCCTTATTGTGGGGCAAAATTGCTGCAATTTCCCTTTTTTGTGACAAAATTGCAAAAATTTCTCTTATTTTGGGACAAAATTATCAGAAATTCCATTTATTTCAGGTCAAAAATGCAGAAATACCACATACTTGGTGTCAAAAATGCAGAAATTACCCCTATTTAGAGCAAAAATACTGAAATTCCCCCTTTTTTGTGCCAAAAAGGCAGAAATTTCCCTTATTTTGGGCAAAAATGTGAAATTCCCCTTATTTTGGAACAAAATTGAAGAAATTGCCCTTTTTTATTTCAAAAAGGCAGAAATTCCCTTTATTTTTGAGCACAAATGAAGAAAATTCCCTTATTTTGTTGAAAAATTGCATTAATTTCCCTTATTATAGGGTAAAAAGGCAGAAATTCCCCTAATTATAGGACAAAATTGCAGAAATTTCCATTATGTTGCAGCAAAATTGCAGAAATTCCCATAATTTTAGGGCAAAATTGCAGAAATTTCCTTTATTTTGGGACAAAATTGCAGAAATTCCCCTAATTTTGAAAAAAAATTGCAGAAATTCCCCTTATTTTGGAGCAAAAATGCAGAAATTTTCCTTAATACAGGGAAAACTACAGAAATTCCCCGTATTTGGGGGCAAAAATGCAGAAATTTCTCTTATTTTAAGCAAAAAATACAGAAATTACCCTTATTTAAGGCAAAAAGACTAAATTCCCCTTATTTGGGGGCAAAAAGGCAGAAATTCCCCTAATTTTGAAGCAAAAGGCAGAAATTCCCCTTATTGTGGGGCAAAATTGCTGAAATTTCCTTTTTTTGAGACAAAATTGCAGAAATTTCTCTTATTTTGGGGCAAAATTGCAGAAATTCAGCTTATTTGGGGTCAAAAATGCAGAAATTACCCTTATTTTAGGGTAAAAAGACTGAAATTTCCCCTTTTTTGTGCTAAAAAGGCAGAAATTCCCCTTATTTTTGGGCAAAAATGCAGAAATTCCCCTTATTTTGGAACAAAATTGCAGAAAATCCCCTTTTTTGTTTCATAAAGGCAGAAATTCCCTATATTTTGGAGCAAAAATGCAGAAAATTTTTTATTATGGTGCAAAATTGCAAAAATTTCCCTTATTATAGGGTAAAAAGGCAAAAATTACCCTAATTATAGGGCAAAATTGCAGAAATTTCCCTTATTTTGTCGCAAAAATTCTGTAATGGTTCTAATTTTGGGGAAAAAATCAGAAATTCCATTATTTTTTGGGACAAAAAGACAGAAATTCCCCTTATTGTGGGCAATATTGCTGAAATTTCCCTTTTTTGGGACAAAATTGCAGAAATTTCCCTTATTTTTGGGCAAAATTGCAGAAATTTCCCTTATCTTGTGGCAAAAATACAGAAATTCCTTTTATTTCAGGTCCAAAAGACAGAAATTACGCTTTCTGGGGGGCAAATTCCAGAAATTACCCTTATTTTGGAAAAAAAGCCTGAAATTCCTTTTATTTTGTGACAAAAAGGCAGAAATTCTTCTTATTTTAGAGCAAAAATGCAGAAATTCCACATAATTTTGGGCAAAAATGCAGAAATTTCCCTTTTTTTGGGGTAAAACACAGTAATGCCCCTAATTTTGAAGCACAAATGTAGAAATTCCCCTAATTTTGGGGTAAAAAGGCAGAAATTCCCCTTATTTTAGGGCAAAAAGGCAGAAATCTCCTTATTTTGTGGCAAAAAGGCAGAAATTCCCCTTATTTTAGGGCAAAAAGGCAGAAATTCACGTTAATTTTGGTCAAAAATGCAGAAATTTTTTCTAATTTGTGGCAAAAATGCAGAAATTTCCTTTATTTTTGGCCAAATAGGCAGAAATTTCCCTTATTTTGAGGCAAAAGCTTAGAAATTTAACTTATTTTAGTATAAAATTTCAGAAACTTCCCTTATTTTGTGGCAAAAATGCAGAAATTCCCATTATTTTGGAGTAAAAAGTAGGAAATTTCCTTTACTTTGTCACTAAATTGCAGAAATTTTCCATATTTTGGGGCAAAAATGTAGTAATGCTTCTAATTTTGGGGCAAATTTCAGAAATTTCACTAATTTTAGGGCAAAATTCAGAAATTTCACTATTTTTGAGGCAAAAAGGTACAAATTCCTATTATTTTGGGGCAAAAATGAAGAAATTCTTTTTATTTTGGGGCAAAAAGGCAGAAATTCTCCTCATTTTGGGGCCAAAAGGCAGAAATTTCCCTTATTTTTGGGCAAAATTGCAGAAATTCCCCTTATCATGGGACAAAAATCCAGAAATTCCCCTCATTTTAGGTCAAAAAGGCAGAAATTCCGCTAATTTGGGTGCAAATTGCAGAAATTAAACTTATTTAAGGGAAGAAGACTGAAATTCCCCTTATTTTGTGACAAAAAAGCAGAAATTCTTCTTATTTTAGGGCAAAAAGGCAGAAATTCCAATTAATATTTGGGAAAAATGCAGAAATTTCCCTTATTTTGGGGCAAAAACACAGTAATGCCTTTAATTTTGCGGCAAAAATGCAGAAATTCCCCTAATTTTGGAACAAAATTGAAGAAATTCCCCTTTTTTATTTCAAAAAGGCAGAAATTCCCTTTATTTTTGAGCACAAATGAAGAAAATTCCCTTATTTTGTTGCAAAATTGCATTAATTTCCCTTATTATAGGGTAAAAAAGCAGAAATTCCCCTAATTATAGGACAAAATTGCAGAAATTTCCATTATGTTGCGGCAAAATTGCAGAAATTCCCATAATTTTATGGCAAAATTGCAGAAGTTTCCTTTATTTTGGGACAAAATTGCAGAAATTCCCCTAATTTTGAAAAAAAATTGCAGAAATTCCCCTTATTTTGGAGCAAAAATGCAGAAATTTTCCTTAATTCAGGGCAAAAATACAGAAATTCCCCTTATTTTGGGGCAAAAATGCAGAAATTTCTCTTATTTTAAGCAAAAAATACAGAAATTACCCTTATTAAAGGCAAAAAGACTAAATTCCCCTTATTTGGGGGCAAAAAGGCAGAAATTCCCCTAATTTTGAAGCAAAAGGCAGAAATTCCCCTTATTGTGGGACAAAATTGCTGAAATTTCTTTTTTTTGAGACAAAATTGCAGAAATTTCTCTTATTTTGGGGCAAAATTGCACAAATTCAGCTTATTTGGGGTCAAAAATGCAGAAATTACCCTTATTTTAGGGTAAAAAGACTGAAATTTCCTCTTTTTTGTGCTAAAAAGGCAGAAATTCCCTCTATTTTGGGGCAAAAATGCAGAAATTCCCCTTATTTTGGAACAAAATTGCAGAAATTCCCCTTTTTTGTTTCAAAAAAGCAGAAATTCCCTATATTTTGGAGCAAAAATGCAGAAAATTCTCTTATTTTGGTGCAAAATTGAATAAATTTCCCTTATTATAGGGTAAAAAGGCAGAAATTACCCTAATTATAAGGCAAAATTGCAGAAATTTCCCTTATTTTGGGGCAAAATTGCAAAATTCCCATAATTTTAGTACAAAATTGCAGAAATTTCCCATATTTTGGGGCAAAATTGCAGAAATTCCCCTAATTTTGGAGCAAAAATGCAGAAATTTTCCTTTTTTGGGTCAAAAAGGCAGAAATTTCTTTATTTTGAGGCAAATTGCAGAAATTTCCCTTATTTTGGGGCAAAATTGCAGAAATTCCCTTAATTTTGGAGCAAAAATGCAGAAATTTTCCTTTTTTGGGTCAAAAAGGCAGAAATTTCTTTATTTTGAGGCAAATTGCAGAAATTTCCCTTATTTTGTCGCAAAAATTCTGTAATGCTTCTAATTTTGGGGAAAAAATCAGAAATTCTATTATTTTTGGGACAAAAATGCAGAAATTCCCCTTATTGTGGGCAATATTGCTGAAATTTCCCTTTTTTGGGACAAAATTGCAGAAATTTCCCTTATTTTTGTGCAAAATTGCAGAAATTTCCCTTATCTTGTTGCAAAAATACAGAAATTCCTTTTATTTCAGGTCAAAAAGACAGAAATTACGCTTTCTTGGGGGCAAATTCCAGAAATTACCTTTATTTTGGAAAAAAAGCCTGAAATTCCATTTATTTTGTGACAAAAAGGCAGAAATTCTTCTTATTTTAGAGCAAAAATGCAGAAATTCCACATAATTTTGGGCAAAAATGCAGAAATTTCCCTTTTTTTGGGGTAAAACACAGTAATGCCCCTAATTTTGAAGCACAAATGCAGAAATTCCCCTAATTTTGGGGTAAAAAGTCAGAAATTCCCCTTATTTTAGGGCAAAAAGGCAGAAATCTCCTTATTTTGTGGCAAAAAGGCAGAAATTCCCCTTATTTTAGGGCAAAAAGGCAGAAATTCATGTTAATTTTGGTCAAAAATGCAGAAATTTTTTCTAATTTGTGGCAAAAATGCAGAAATTTCCCTTATTTTTGGCCAAATAGGCAGAAATTTCCCTTATTTTGAGGCAAAAGCTTAGAAATTTAACTTATTTTAGTATAAAATTGCAGAAACTTCCCTTATTTTGTGGCAAAAATGCAGAAATTCCCATTATTTTGGAGTAAAAAGTAAGAAATTTCCCTTACTTTGTAACTAAATTGCAGAAATTTTCCATATTTTGGGGCAAAAATGTAGTAATGCTTCTAATTTTGGGGCAAATTTCATAAATTTCACTAATTTTGGGGCAAAATTCAGAAATTTCACTAATTTTGAGGCAAAAAGGTAGAAATTCCTATTATTTTGGGGCAAAAATGCAGAAATTCTTTTTATTTTGGGGCAAAAAGGCAGAAATTCTCCTCATTTTGTGGCCAAAAGGCAGAAATTTCCCTTATTTTTGGGCAAAATTGCAGAAATTTCCCTTATCATGGGACAAAAATCCAGAAATTCCCCTCATTTTAGGTCAAAGAGGCAGAAATTCCGCTAATTTGGGGGCAAATTGCAGAAATTAAACTTATTTAAGGGAAGAAGACTGAAATTCCCCTTATTTTGTGCCAAAAAAGCAGAAATTCTTCTTATTTTAGGGCAAAAAGGCAGAAATTCCAATTAATTTTGGGGAAAAATGCAGAAATTTCCCTTATGTTGGGGCAAAAACACAGTAATGCCTTTAATTTTGCGGCAAAAATGCAGAAATTCCCCTAATTTTGGGGCAAATGGCAGAAATTCCCCTTATTGTGGGGCAAAATTGCTGCAATTTCCCTTTTTTGGAACAAAATTGCAAAAATTTCTCTTATTTTGGGGCAAAATTATCAGAAATTCCCCTTATTTCAGGTCAAAAATGCAGAAATACCGCATACTTGGTGTCAAAAATGCAGAAATTACCCCTATTTTAGGGCAAAAATACTGAAATTCCCTTTTTTTTTTTGCACCAAAAAGGCAGAAATTTCCCTTATTTTGGACAAAAATGCAGAAATTCTCTTTATTTTGGAACAAAATTGAAGAAATTCCCTTTTTTTTCTTTCAGAAAAGCAGAAATTCTTTTTATTTTGGAGCACAAATGAAGAAAATTTCCTTATTTTGTTGCAAAATTGCATTAATTTCCCTTATTATAGGGTAAAAAGGCAGAAATTCCCCTAATTATAGGACAAAATTGCAGAAATTTCCATTATGTTGCGGCAAAATTGCAGAAATTCCCATAATTTTAGGGCAAAATTGCAGAAATTTCCTTTATTTTGGGACAAAATTGCAGAAATTCTCCTAATTTTGAAAAAAAATTGCAGAAATTCCTCTTATTTTGGAGCAAAAATGCAGAAATTTTCCTTAATTCAGGGCAAAAATACACAAATTCCCCTTATTTTGGGGCAAAAATGCAGAAATTTCTCTTATTTTAAGCAAAAAATACAGAAATTACCCTTATTTAAGCAAAAAGACTAAATTCCCCTTATTTGGGGGCAAAAAGGCCGAAATTCCCCTAATTTTGAAGCAAAAGGCAGCAATTCCCCTTATTGTGGGGCAAAATTGCTGAAATTTCCTTTTTTTGAGACAAAATTGCAGAAATTTCTCTTATTTTGGGGCAAAATTGCAGAAATTCAGCTTATTTGGGGTCAAAAATGCAGAAATTACCCTTATTTTAGGGTAAAAAGACTGAAATTTCCCCTTTTTTGCGCCAAAAAGGCAGAAATTCCCCTTATTTTGGGGCAAAAATGAAGAAATTCCCCTTATTTTGGAACAAAATTGCAGAAATTCCCATTTTTTTTATCAAAAAGGCAGAAATTCCCTATATTTTGGAGCAAAAATGCAGAAAATTCCCTTATTTTGGTGCAAAATTGCATAAATTTCCCTTATTATAGGGTAAAAAGGCAGAAATTCCCCTAATTATAGGGCAAAATTGAAGAAATTTCCCTTATTTTGGGGCAAAATTGCAAAATTCCCGTAATTTTAGTACAAAATTGCAGAAATTTCTCTTATTTTGGGGCAAAATTGCAGAAATTCCCCTAATTTTGGAGCAAAAATGCAGAAATTTTCCTTTTTTGGGTCAAAAAGGCAGAAATTTCTTTATTTTGAGGCAAATTGCAGAAATTTCCCTTATTTTGGGGCAAAATTGCAGAAATTCCCTTAATTTTGGGGCAAAAATGCAGAAATTTTCCTTTTTTGGGTCAAAAAGTCAGGAATTTCTTTATTTTGAGGCAAATTGCAGAAATTTCCCTTATTTTGGCGCAAAAATTCTGTAATGCTTCTAATTTTGGGGCAAAAATCAGAAATTCTATTAATTTTGGGGCAAAAAGGCAGAAATTCCCCTTATTGTGCGCAATATGGCTGAAATTTCTCTTTTTTGGGACAAAATTGCAGAAATTTCCCTTATTTTTGGGCAAAATTGCAGAAATTTCCCTTATCTTGTGGCAAAAATACAGAAATTCCTTTTATTTCAGGTCAAAAAGACAGAAATTACGCTTTCTTGGGGGCAAATTCCAGAAATTACCCTTATTTTGGAAAAAAAGCCTGAAATTCCTGTTATTTTGTGACAAAAAGGGAGAAATTCTTCTTATTTTAGAGCAAAAATGCAGAAATTCCACATAATTTTGGGCAAAAATGCAGAAATTTTCCTTATTTTGCTGTAAAACACAGTAATGCTCCTAATTTTGGAGCACAAAGGCGGAAATTCCCCTAATTTTGGGGTAAAAAGGCAGAAATTCCCCTTATTTTGGGGCAAAAATTCTGAAATTCCCCTTATTTTGGAGCAAAAATGCAGAAATTTTTTTTATTTTAGGGCAAAAAGACTAAAATCTCTTTATTTTGTGGCATAAAGGCAGAAATTCCCCTTATTTTAGGGCAAAAAGGCAGAAATTCACGTTAATTTTGGTCAAAAATGCAGAAATTTTCTTTAATTTGTTGAAAAATGCAGAAATTTCCCTTATTTTTGGCCAAATAGGCAGAAATTTCCCTTATTTTGAGGCAAAACCTTAGAAATTTAACTTATTTTAGTATAAAATTGCAGAAACTTCCCTTATTTTGTGGCAAAAATGCAGAAATTCCCATTATTTTGGAGTAAAAAGTAAGAAATTTCCCTTACTTTGTAACAAAATTGCAGAAATTTTCCATATTTTGGGGCAAAAATGTAGTAATGCTTCTAATTTTGGGGCAAATTTCAGAAATTTCACTAATTTTGGGGCAAAATTCAGAAATTTCACTAATTTTGAGGCAAAAAGGTAGAAATTCCTATTATTTTGGGACAAAAATGCAGAAATTCTTTTTATTTTGGGGCAAAAAGGCAGAAATTCTTCTCATTTTGGGGCCAAAAGGCAGAAATTTCCCTTATTTTTGGGCAAAATTGCAGAAATTTCCCTTATCATGGGACAAAAATCCAGAAATTTCCCTCATTTTAGGTCAAAAAGGCATAAATTCTGATAATTTGGGGGCAAATTGCAGAAATTAAACTTATTTAGAAGAAGAAGACTGAAATTCCCCTTATTTTGTGCTAAAAAAGCAGAAATTCTTTTTATTTTAGGGCAAAAAGGCAGAAATTCCAATTAATTTTGGGGAAAAATGCATAAATTTCCCTTATTTTGGGGCAAAAACACAGGAATGCCTTTAATTTTGTTGTAAAAATGCAGAAATTCCCCTAATTTTGGGGCAAATGGCAGACATTCCCCTTATTGTTGAGCAAAATTGCTGCAATTTCCCTTTTTTGGGACGAAATTGCAAAAATTTCTCTTATTTTGGGGCAAAATTATCAGAAATTCCCCTTATTTCAGGTCAAAAATGCAGAAATACCGCATACTTGGTGTCAAAAATGCAGAAATTACCCCTATTTTAGGGCAAAAATACTGAAATTTCCCCTTTTTTGCGCAAAAAAGGCAGAAATTTCCCTTATTTTTGGCAAAAATGCAGAAATTCCCCTTATTTTGGAACAAAATTGAAGAAATTCCCCTTTTTTTGTTTCAAAAAGGCAGAAATTCCCTTTATTTTGGAGCACAAATGAAGAAAATTCCCTTATTTTGTTGCAAAATTGCATTAATTTCCCTTATTATAGGGTAAAAAGGCAGAAATTCCCCTAATTATAGGACAAAATTGCAGAAATTCCCATTATGTTGCGGCAAAATTGCAGAAATTCCCATAATTTTAGGGCAAAATTGCAGAAATTTCCTTTATTTTGGGACAAAATTGCAAAAATTCCCCTAATTTTGAAAAAAAAATTGCAGAAATTCCCCTTATTTTGGAGCAAAAAGGCAGAAATTTTCCTTAATTCAGGGCAAAAATACAGAAATTCCCCTTATTTTGGGGCAAAAATGCAGAAATTTCTCTTATTTACGCCAAAAAATACAGAAATTACCCTTATTTAAGGCAAAAAGACTAAATTCCCCTTATTTGGGGGCAAAAAGGCAGAAATTCCCCTAATTTTGAAGCAAAGGGCAGAAATTCCCCTTATTGTGGGGCAAAATTGCTGAAATTTCCTTTTTTTGAGACAAAATTGCAGAAATTGCTCTTATTTTGGGGCAAAATTGAAGAAATTCAGCTTATTTGGGGTCAAAAATGCAGAAATTACCCTTATTTTAGGGTAAAAAGACTGAAATTTCCCCTTTTTTGTGCTAAAAAGGCAGAAATTCC
Organism: Micromys minutus; assembly: GCF_963924665.1. Classification (NCBI taxonomy): domain Eukaryota; kingdom Metazoa; phylum Chordata; class Mammalia; order Rodentia; family Muridae; genus Micromys; species Micromys minutus. The sequence goes on along the minus strand of NW_027667701.1, from coordinate 10,316 downwards.
CCTTATTTTTGGGCAAAAATGCAGAAATTCCCCTTATTTTGGAACAAAATTGCAGAAATTCCCCTTTTTTGTTTCATAAAGGCAGAAATTCCCTATATTTTGGAGCAAAAATGCAGAAAATTTTTTTATTATGGTGCAAAATTGCAAAAATTTCCCTTATTATAGGGTAAAAAGGCAGAAATTACCCTAATTATAGGGCAAAATTGCAGAAATTTCCCTTATTTTGTCGAAAAAATTCTGTAATGGTTCTAATTTTGGGGAAAAAATCAGAAATTCCATTATTTTTTGGGACAAAAATGCAGAAATTCCCCTTATTGTGGGCAATATTGCTGAAATTTCCCTTTTTGGGGACAAAATTGCAGAAATTTCCCTTATTTTTGGGCAAAATTGCAGAAATTTCCCTTATCTTGTGGCAAAAATACAGAAATTCCTTTTATTTCAGGTCCAAAAGACAGAAATTACGCTTTCTGGGGGGCAAATTCCAGAAATTACCCTTATTTTGGAAAAAAAGCCTGAAATTTATTTTATTTTGTGACAAAAAGGCAGAAATTCTTCTTATTTTAGAGCAAAAATGCAGAAATTCCACATAATTTTGGGCAAAAATGCAGAAATTTCCTATTTTTTGGGGTAAAACACAGTAATGCCCCTAATTTTGAAGCACAAATGTAGAAATTCCCCTAATTTTGGGGTAAAAAGGCAGAAATTCCCCTTATTTTAGGGCAAAAAGGCAGAAATCTCCTTATTTTGTGGCAAAAAGGCAGAAATTCCCCTTATTTTAGGGCAAAAAGGCAGAAATTCACGTTAATTTTGGTCAAAAATGCAGAAATTTTTTCTAATTTGTGGCAAAAATGCAGAAATTTCCCTTATTTTTGGCCAAATAGGCAGAAATTTCCCTTATTTTGAGGCAAAAGCTTAGAAATTTAACTTATTTTAGTATAAAATTTCAGAAACTTCCCTTATTTTGTGGCAAAAATGCAGAAATTCCCATTATTTTGGAGTAAAAAGTAAGAAATTTCCCTTACTTTGTAACAAAATTGCAGAAATTTTCCATATTTTGTGGCAAAAATGTAGTAATGCTTCTAATTTTGGGGCAAATTTCAGAAATTTCACTAATTTTGGGGCAAAATTCAGAAATTTCACTATTTTTGAGGCAAAAAGGTACAAATTCCTATTATTTTGGGGCAAAAATGAAGAAATTCTTTTTATTTTGGGGCAAAAAGGCAGAAATTCTCCTCATTTTGTGGCCAAAAGGCAGAAATTTCCCTTATTTTTGGGCAAAATTGCAGAAATTTCCCTTATCATGGGACAAAAATCCAGAAATTCCCCTCATTTTAGGTCAAAAAGGCAGAAATTCCGCTAATTTGGGTGCAAATTGCAGAAATTAAACTTATTTAAGGGAAGAAGACTGAAATTCCCCTTATTTTGTGACAAAAAAGCAGAAATTCTTCTTATTTTAGGGCAAAAAGGCAGAAATTCCAATTAATATTGGGGAAAAATGCAGAAATTTCCCTTATTTTGGGGCAAAAACACAGTAATGCCTTTAATTTTGCGGCAAAAATGCAGAAATTCCCCTAATTTTGGGGCAAATGGCAGAAATTCCCCTTATTGTGGGGAAAAATTGCTGCAATTTCCCTTTTTTGGGACAAAATTGCAAAAATTTCTCTTATTTTGGGGCAAAATTATCAGAAATTCCCCTTATTTCAGGTCAAAAATGCAGAAATACCGCATACTTGGTGTCAAAAATGCAGAAATTACCCCTATTTTAGGGCAAAAATACTGAAATTCCCCCTTTTTTGCGCCAAAAAGGCAGAAATTTCCCTTATTTTGGGCAAAAATGCAGAAATTCCCCTTATTTTGGAACAAAATTGAAGAAATTCCCCTTTTTTATTTCAAAAAGGCAGAAATTCCCTTTATTTTGGAGCATAAATGAAGAAAATTCCCTTATTTTGTTGCAAAATTGCATTAATTTCCCTTATTATAGGGTAAAAAAGCAGAAATTCCCCTAATTATAGGACAAAATTGCAGAAATTTCCATTATTTGCGGAAAAATTGCAGAAATTCCCATAATTTTATGGCAAAATTGCAGAAATTTCCTTTATTTTGGGACAAAATTGCAGAAATTCTCCTAATTTTGAAAAAAAATTGCAGAAATTCCCCTTATTTTGGAGCAAAAATGCAGAAATTTTGCTTAATTCAGGGCAAAAATACAGAAATTCCCCATTTTTGGGGGCAAAAATGCAGAAATTTCTCTTATTTTAAGCAAAAAATACAGAAATTACCCTTATTTAAGGCAAAAAGACTAAATTCCCCTTATTTGGGGGCAAAAAGGCAGAAATTCCCCTAATTTTGAAGCAAAAGGCAGAAATTCCCCTTATTGTGGGACAAAATTGCTGAAATTTCTTTTTTTTTGAGACAAAATTGCAGAAATTTCTCTTATTTTAGGGAAAAATTGCAGAAATTCAGCTTATTTGGGGTCAAAAATGCAGAAATTACCCTTATTTTAGGGTAAAAAGACTGAAATTTCCTCTTTTATGTGCTAAAAAGGCAGAAATTCCCCTTATTTTGGGGCAAAAATGCAGAAATTCCCCTTATTTTGGAACAAAATTGCAGAAATTCCCCTTTTTTGTTTCAAAAAAGGAGAAATTCCCTATATTTTGGAGCAAAAATGCAGAAAATTCTCTTATTTTGGTGCAAAATTGAATAAATTTCCCTTATTATAGGGTAAAAAGGCAGAAATTACCCTAATTATAAGGCAAAATTGCAGAAATTTCCCTTATTTTGGGGCAAAATTGCAAAATTCCCATAATTTTAGTACAAAATTGCAGAAATTTCCCATATTTTGGGGCAAAATTGCAGAAATTCCCCTAATTTTGGAGCAAAAATGCAGAAATTTTCCTTTTTTGGGTCAAAAAGGCAGAAATTTCTTTATTTTGAGGCAAATTGCAGAAATTTCCCTTATTTTGGGGCAAAATTGCAGAAATTCCCTTAATTTTGGAGCAAAAATGCAGAAATTTTCCTTTTTTGGGTCAAAAAGGCAGAAATTTCTTTATTTTGAGGCAAATTGCAGAAATTTCCCTTATTTTGTCGCAAAAATTCTGTAATGCTCCTAATTTTGGGGAAAAAATCAGAAATTCTATTATTTTTGGGAAAAAAGGCAGAAATTCCCCTTATTGTGGGCAATATTGCTGAAATTTCCCTTTTTTGGGACAAAATTGCAGAAATTTCCCTTATTTTTGTGCAAAATTGCAGAAATTTCCCTTTTCTTGTTGCAAAAATACAGAAATTCCTTTTATTTCAGGTCAAAAAGACAGAAATTACGCTTTCTTGGGGGCAAATTCCAGAAATTACCTTTATTTTGGAAAAAAAGCCTGAAATTCCATTTATTTTGTGACAAAAAGGCAGAAATTCTTCTTATTTTAGAGCAAAAATGCAGAAATTCCACATAATTTTGGGCAAAAATGCAGAAATTTCCCTTTTTTTGGGGTAAAACACAGTAATGCCCCTAATTTTGAAGCACAAATGTAGAAATTCCCCTAATTTTGGGGTAAAAAGGCAGAAATTCCCCTTATTTTAGGGCAAAAAGGCAGAAATCTCCTTATTTTGTGGCAAAAAGGCAGAAATTCCCCTTATTTTAGGGCAAAAAGGCAGAAATTCACGTTAATTTTGGTCAAAAATGCAGAAATTTTTTCTAATTTGTGGCAAAAATGCAGAAATTTCCCTTATTTTTGGCCAAATAGGCAGAAATTTCCCTTATTTTGAGGCAAAAGCTTAGAAATTTAACTTATTTTAGTATAAAATTGCAGAAACTTCCCTTATTTTGTGGCAAAAATGCAGAAATTCCCATTATTTTGGAGTAAAAAGTAAGAAATTTCCCTTACTTTGTAACTAAATTGCAGAAATTTTCCATATTTTGGGGCAAAAATGTATTAATGCTTCTAATTTTGGGGCAAATTTCATAAATTTCACTAATTTTGGGGCAAAATTCAGAAATTTCACTAATTTTGAGGCAAAAAGGTAGAAATTCCTATTATTTTGGGGCAAAAATACAGAAATTCTTTTTATTTTGGGGCAAAAAGGCAGAAATTCTCCTCATTTTGGGGCCAAAAGGCAGAAATTTCCCTTATTTTGGGCAAAATTGCAGAAATTTCCCTTATCATGGGACAAAAATCCAGAAATTCCCCTCATTTTAGGTCAAAGAGGCAGAAATTCCGCTAATTTGTGGGCAAATTGCAGAAATTAAACTTATTTAAGGGAAGAAGACTGAAATTCCCCTTATTTTGTGCCAAAAAAGCAGAAATTCTTCTTATTTTAGGGCAAAAAGGCAGAAATTCCAATTAATTTTGGGGAAAAATGCAGAAATTTCCCTTATTTTGGGGCAAAAACACAGTAATGCCTTTAATTTTGCGGCAAAAATGCAGAAATTCCCCTATTTTTGGGGCAAATGGCAGAAATTCCCCTTATTGTGGGGCAAAATTGCTGCAATTTCCCTTTTTTGGAACAAAATTGCAAAAATTTCTCTTATTTTGGGGCAAAATTATCAGAAATTCCCCTTATTTCAGGTCAAAAATGCAGAAATACCGCATACTTGGTGTCAAAAATGCAGAAATTACCCCTATTTTAGGGCAAAAATACTGAAATTCCCTTTTTTTGCACCAAAAAGGCAGAAATTTCCCTTATTTTGGACAAAAATGCAGAAATTCTCTTTATTTTGGAACAAAATTGAAGAAATTCCCCTTTTTTTGTTTCAGAAAAGCAGAAATTCTTTTTATTTTGGAGCACAAATGAAGAAAATTTCCTTATTTTGTTGCAAAATTGCATTAATTTCCCTTATTATAGGGTAAAAAGGCAGAAATTCCCCTAATTATAGGACAAAATTGCAGAAATTTCCATTATGTTGTGGCAAAATTGCAGAAATTCCCATAATTTTAGGGCCAAATTGCAGAAATTTCCTTTATTTTGGGACAAAATTGCAGAAATTCTCCTAATTTTGAAAAAAAATTGCAGAAATTCCTCTTATTTTGGGGCAAAAATGCAGTAATTTCTCTTATTTTAAGCAAAAAATACAGAAATTACCCTTATTTAAGCAAAAAGACTAAATTCCCCTTATTTGGGGGCAAAAAGGCCGAAATTCCCCTAATTTTGAAGCAAAAGGCAGAAATTCCCCTTATTGTGGGGCAAAATTTCTGAAATTTCCTTTTTTTGAGACAAAATTGCAGAAATTTCTCTTATTTTGGGGCAAAATTGCAGAAATTCAGCTTATTTGGGGTCAAAAATGCAGAAATTACCCTTATTTTAGGGTAAAAATACTGAAATTTCCCGTTTTTTGCGCCAAAAAGGCAGAAATTCCCCTTATTTTGGGGCAAAAATGAAGAAATTCCCCTTATTTTGGAACAAAATTGCAGAAATTCCTCTTTTTTTATCAAAAAGGCAGAAATTCCCTATATTTTGGAGCAAAAATGCAGAAAATTCCCTTATTTTGGTGCAAAATTGCATAAATTTCCCTTATTATAGGGTAAAAAGGCAGAAATTCCCCTACTTATAGGGCAAAATTGAAGAAATTTCCCTTATTTTGGGGCAAAATTGCAAAATTCCCGTAATTTTAGTACAAAATTGCAGAAATTTCTCTTATTTTGGGGCAAAATTGCAGAAATTCCCCTAATTTTGAAGCAAAAATGCAGAAATTTTCCTTTTTTGGGTCAAAAAGGCAGAAATTTCTTTATTTTAAGGCAAATTGCAAAAATTTCCCTTATTTTGGGGCAAAATTGCAGAAATTCCCTTAATTTTGGGGCAAAAATGCAGAAATTTTCCTTTTTTGGGTCAAAAAGGCAGGAATTTCTTTATTTTGAGGCAAATTGCAGAAATTTCCCTTATTTTGGCGCAAAAATTCTGTAATGCTTCTAATTTTGGGGCAAAAATCAGAAATTCTATTAATTTTGGGGCAAAAAGGCAGAAATTCCCGTTATTGTGCGCAATATGGCTGAAATTTCTCTTTTTTGGGACAAAATTGCAGAAATTTCCCTTATTTTTGGCAAAATTGCAGAAATTTCCCTTATCTTGTGGCAAAAATACAGAAATTCCTTTTATTTCAGGTCAAAAAGACAGAAATTACGCTTTCTTGGGGGCAAATTCCAGAAATTACTCTTATTTTGGAAAAAAAAGCCTGAAATTCCTGTTATTTTGTGACAAAAAGGGAGAAATTCTTCTTATTTTAGAGCAAAAATGCAGAAATTCCACATAATTTTGGGCAAAAATGCAGAAATTTTTCTTATTTTGCTGTAAAACACAGTAATGCTCCTAATTTTGGAGCACAAAGGCGGAAATTCCCCTAATTTTGGGGTAAAAAGGCAGAAATTCCCCTTATTTTGGGGCAAAAATTCTGAAATTCCCCTTATTTTGGAGCAAAAATGCAGAAATTTTTTTTATTTTAGGGCAACAAGACTAAAATCTCTTTATTTTGTGGCATAAAGGCAGAAATTCCCCTTATTTTAGGGCAAAAAGGCAGAAATTCACGTTAATTTTGGTCAAAAATGCAGAAATTTTCTTTAATTTGTTGAAAAATGCAGAAATTTCCCTTATTTTTGGCCAAATAGGCAGAAATTTCCCTTATTTTGAGGCAAAAGCTTAGAAATTTAACTTATTTTAGTATAAAATTGCAGAAACTTCCCTTATTTTGTGGCAAAAATGCAGAAATTCCCATTATTTTGGAGTAAAAAGTAAGAAATTTCCCTTACTTTGTAACAAAATTGCAGAAATTTTCCATATTTTGTGGCAAAAATGTAGTAATGCTTCTAATTTTGGGGCAAATTTCAGAAATTTCACTAATTTTGGGGCAAAATTCAGAAATTCCACTAATTTTGAGGCAAAAAGGTAGAAATTCCTATTATTTTGGGACAAAAATGCAGAAATTCTTTTTATTTTGGGGCAAAAAGGCAGAAATTCTTCTCATTTTGGGGCCAAAAGGCAGAAATTTCCCTTATTTTTGGGCAAAATTGCAGAAATTTCCCTTATCATGGGACAAAAATCCAGAAATTTCCCTCATTTTAGGTCAAAAAGGCATAAATTCTGCTAATTTGGGGGCAAATTGCAGAAATTAAACTTATTTAAAAGAAGAAGACTGAAATTCCCCTTATTTTGTGCTAAAAAAGCAGAAATTCTTCTTATTTTAGGGCAAAAAGGCAGAAATTCCAATTAATTTTGGGGAAAAATGCATAAATTTCCCTTATTTTGGGGCAAAAACACAGGAATGCCTTTAATTTTGCGGCAAAAATGCAGAAATTCCCCTAATTTTGGGGCAAATGGCAGACATTCCCCTTATTGTTGAGCAAAATTGCTGCAATTTCCCTTTTTTGGGACGAAATTGCAAAAATTTCTCTTATTTTGGGGCAAAATTATCAGAAATTCCCCTTATTTCAGGTCAAAAATGCAGAAATACCGCATACTTGGTGTCAAAAATGCAGAAATTACCCCTATTTTAGGGCAAAAATACTGAAATTCCCCCTTTTTTGCGCAAAAAAGGCAGAAATTTCCCTTATTTTTGGCAAAAATGCAGAAATTCCCCTTATTTTGGAACAAAATTGAAGAAATTCCCCTTTTTTTTGTTTCAAAAAGGCAGAAATTCCCTTTATTTTGGAGCACAAATGAAGAAAATTCCCTTATTTTGTTGCAAAATTGCATTAATTTCCCTTATTATAGGGTAAAAAGGCAGAAATTCCCCTAATTATAGGACAAAATTGCAGAAATTCCCATTATGTTGCGGCAAAATTGCAGAAATTCCCATAATTTTAGGGCAAAATTGCAGAAATTTCCTTTATTTTGGGACAAAATTGCAAAAATTCCCCTAATTTTGAAAAAAAAAATTGCAGAAATTCCCCTTATTTTGGAGCAAAAAGGCAGAAATTTTCCTTAATTCAGGGCAAAAATACAGAAATTCCCCTTATTTTGGGGCAAAAATGCAGAAATTTCTCTTATTTACGCAAAAAATACAGAAATTACCTTATTTAAGGCAAAAAAACTAAATTCCCCTTATTTGGGGGCAAAAAGGCAGAAATTCCCCTAATTTTGAAGCAAAGGGCAGAAATTCCCCTTATTGTGGGGCAAAATTGCTGAAATTTCCTTTTTTTGAGACAAAATTGCAGAAATTTCTCTTATTTTGGGGCAAAATTGCAGAAATTCAGCTTATTTGGGGTCAAAATGCAGGAATTACCCTTATTTTAGGGTAAAAAGACCGAAATTTCCCCTTTTTTTGCGCCAAAAGTGCAGAAATTCCCCTTATTTTGGGGCAAAATTGCAGAAATTCCCCTTATTTTGGAACAAAATTGCAGAAATTCCCCTTTTTTGTTTCAAAAAGGCAGAAATTCCCTATATTTTGGAGCAAAAATGCAGAAAATTCCCTTATTTTGGTGCAAAATTGCATAAATTTCCCTTATTATAGGGTAAAAAGCCAGAAATTCCCCTAATTATAGGGCAAAATTGCAGAAATTTCCCTTATTTTGGGGCAAAATTGCAAAATTCCCATAATTTTAGTACAAAATTGCAGAAATTTCCCTTATTTTGGGGCAAAATTGCAGAAATTCCCCTAATTTTGGAGCAAAAATGCAGAAATTTTTCTTTTTTGGGTCAAAAAGGCAGAAATTTCTTTATTTTGAGGCAAATTGCAGAAATTTCCCTTATTTTGGGGCAAAATTGCAGAAATTCCCTTAATTTTGGAACAAAAATGCAGAAATTTTCCTTTTTTGGGTCAAAAAAGAAAAAATTTATTTATTTTGAGGCAAATTGCAGAAATTTCCCTTATTTTGGCGCAAAAATTCTGTAATGCTTCTAATTTTGGGGAAAAAATCAGAAATTCCATTAATTTTGGGGCAAAAAGGCAGAAATTCCCCCTTATTGTGGGCAATATTGCTGAAATTTCCCTTTTTTCGGACAAAATTGCAGAAATTTCCCTTATTTTTTGGCAAAATTTCAGAAATTTCCCTTATCTTGTGGCAAAAATACAGAAATTTCTTTTATTTCAGGTCAAAAAGACAGAAATTATGCTTTCTTGGGGGCAAATTCCAGAAACTACCCTTATTTTGGAAAAAAAGCCTGAAATTCCTGTTATTTTGTGACAAAAAGGCAGAAATTCTTCTTATATTAGAGCAAAAATGCAGAAATTCCACATAATTTTGGGCGAAAATGCAGAAATTTTTCTTATTTTGGGGTAAAACACAGTAATGCCCCTAATTTTGGAGCACAAAGGCGGAAATTCCCCTAATTTTGGGGTAAAAAGGCAGAAATTCCCCTTATTTTGGGGCAAAAATTCTGAAATTCCCCTTATTTTGGAGCAAAAATGCAGAAATTTTCCTTATTTTAGGGCAAAAAGACTAAAATCTCCTTATATTGTGGCAAAAAGGCAGAAATTCCCCTTATTTTAGGGCAAAAAGGCAGAAATTCACGTTAATTTTGGTCAAAAATGCAGAAATTTTCTTTAATTTGTTGCAAAAATGCAGAAATTTCCCTTACTTTTAGCCAAATAGTCAGAAATTTCCCTTATTTTGAGGCAAAATCTTAGAAATTTAACTGATTTTAGTATAAAATTGCAGAAACTTCCCTTATTTTGTGGCAAAAATGCAGAAATTCCCATTATTTTGGAGTAAAAAGTAAGAAATTTCCCTTACTTTGTAACTAAATTGCAGAAATTTTCCATATTTTGGGGCAAAATGTAGTAAGGCTTCTAATTTTTGGGCAAATTTCATAAATTTCACTAATTTTGAGGCAAAAAGGTAGAAATTCCTATTATTTTGGGGCAAAAATGCAGAAATTCTTTTTATTTTGGGGCAAAAAGGCAGAAATTCTCCTCATTTTGGGGCCAAAAGGCAGAAATTTCCCTTATTTTTGGGCAAAATTGCAGAAATTTCCCTTATCATGGGACAAAAATCCAGAAATTCCCCTCATTTCAGGTCTTCTTCTTCTTCTTCTTCTTCATCTTCACCTTCTTTTTCTACTTCTTCCCATTGTTACTCCTCCTCCTCTTATTTTTCTTCTTCTTCTTCTTCTCCTTCTTCTTCTTCTTCTTCTTCTTCTTCTTCTTCTTCTTCTTCTTCTTCTTCTTCTTCTTCTTCTTCTTCTTCTTCTTCTTCTTCTTCTTCTTCATCTTCTTCTTCTTCTTCTTTTTTTTCTTCTTCTTCTACTTCTTCTTCTTCTTCTTCTTCTTCTTCTTCTTCTTCTTCTTCTTCTTCTTCTTCTTCTTCTTCTTCTTCTTCTTTTTCTTCTTCTTCCTTTTCTTCTTCTTCTTCTTTTTTTTCTTCTTGTTTTTCTTCTTCCTCTTCTTTTTCTTTTTC